>NC_079516.1:14056255-14093045 GCF_000801105.2 Raphanus sativus
TTAAACAGAAATGGATATTGCTTTCCAACAAAATCTTTTTAAAATCTTTGTAAAATGTTATTTTGAAAAGTAATCATTTTAAGTGGCTATTATTTTCATTACAATATTTTATATAATTTTATTTTTTGTTTATAAATCAGAACTAAATTAAATTTAAATTTATGATTATATTTTATGACAGCTAAAATTTAAATTAATCAATTTTCGAAAATAAATTTTAAAAGGATTCTGAAAAGATTCTTCAAAAGATTTTGTTAGAATTTTTTAAAATTAATATTTATTTTTAACTTAAATAAAAATGCAGTGTGACCAAGTCTAGTAAGTAGTCCATTTTTAAAAAACTCACACATGAATTAGAAGTGATGACTTCTGTTTTAATATAATAGATGAATTTTAATCCAAAATATGTCGTAGATAGAGTAATAAAAAAGAAACCGTATAGTTTGGCTCATGGGGTGGACAATATTCGTCACGTTCTCTTTATAGTTTTTTTAAAAAAAGTAAGATGTATTAACATAGACAAAAAAACATAGACAATGATTTCAAGAAAAAGACCGATTGCATTTGAGTTGTTGCAAGGAAAAGACCATCCTAAAAACTGTGGTTGTTTCACTTAAACTTCCAGGGCAAACTGAGTTTAGGGGGTGGTGAGTGCAACCGCTCCAGACTCATAACAGAGATCCACTTTTTAAAAATCTTTTATTCCTAGTTTCAAAAAAATAATATTTTTTCCTTTAAATATATATCTTAAACTAAAATTTATTTTCTATATTTTGTATAACTAGTTTTATTATTTTAAAGTATATGTATAAAAAAATTTACACACATTTATTCTAACCTTTTATTGTAAAAATACCTTTTGCGAATAAAAAATATTGCCCAAAAATCTTGAAAAACTTTGAGTCCGGCCCTGTAAACATCTAAAACAATTGATATAAACACATTGCCCATACATACATACATAGTCATAAAAATGACACCTGAGACATATGGCTTGAGGCTATATTTTTAAATACGGGTCTTTTTATTTGCACACCAAGTATCTCCTTCTCTTTAGGGTTTAGCTTTCCTCTTATTTCTGGTAAACATCACATTAGGTACACTATCCTGTATGGTCTTCGATATAAAAAAAAAATGTTTCAAACTTGATAATATGTGATCTACATGTGATAGTAACAATAGAGTTCTATGATATTTTTCTTTTGTAAAATGTACACAAAATAGAATCAAGAGTTTTTTTGGATTTTTATATTTACAAAACGATTCACAAAGAGATTTTCATGAAAAATTAAAATAAATGTTCTGAATATTTGTTTGGAAGAAGAAAAAAGACTATACAGATTGGCATTGGCATTGATATGAACCAATTATATAGGTATATATATGTCTACGGTGAGGCCAAGTCGGAGGAAAAGGAGGAGGAAGAGGAAGAAGAGACACGAGAGAGTTCGTTCACGAGGAAAATGATGCGAGAATGGTAATCACGTGCCTCGTCTAACGATTCGGCTTCAAGCTCGGCGAGCTGAGAGCAGAGACGCTCCTCGGCCTCCTCCGCCACCTGCGTCCGCCGCCACAGCTGCAGCATCTCTTTCTTCATTTCCTCCATCACTTTTTCCATCTCCCCGTTCTTCCGTCGTAGCTCATCCACCTCAGAAGCCGTCACCGTCACAGAGTTTCCTCCTTTCCCCATTTTCTTTATTTATTTTGTTTGGCTTTGTGTTCTTGTTCTTGGTTCTTGAATGCTCTTATTTTATAGGCGTCACGATGACTGGGCTCCTTGGGGGTGTGTATATGTCTACATTTAGTTGATCTCATGTTCTTGTTTATTCTTTTTCTGGTGAGTTATTTTCCTCCTCTAGAACATTTTCTTTTTATCCTTTTTCAAAAAAAAAAAACATTTTCTTTTTATTTTCTGATACACGTTGAATCCCACAATATATATTTACCAAAACTTGAGTGGTGCAAACAAAATTATTCTAGAGGTTTGAAATGTTGTTGGGGATTAGAAATTTTACGTGAATTTCTGAGACGTAATATTTTAGGACATTATGCTATTCTTTTTTTTGGTCAGATTTTATGCTATTCTTGTCGGGAATTCAGTAAAGTATGTTTTTTTTTTTGAAAAATTCAGTAAAGTATGTTTATAGTATCTGATTATGTTATATAATTAGTATACAAAAGTTTATTATCTTGAGACACTATAAAAAACACAAACAATTTAATATATTATCGAAAAATTTCCTTAACTATTTGTGTATATAATAAACATATTATTACTTTGAAATTTATGATTTAAATGACTTACATTATGGTGATGTTATTTGAAAATACAGTTTTTATTTACTATCTTTAAACTTAATTTTGCACTTATCATATACCCTGATAAGTTTTAAAACTGTTAACCCATAAAATATTTTATTTTTAATATTTTTATTAATTTTATGATTGGGAAGATTATGTTCATGACATACAGATATGTACTCTGATAATAGGATTGCTGATGGAGCAGCTCAAAATTAAACCATTGATAGTCACTTCTAATGGTCTCTACAAAAAAAAAAATTAGTATATAACATTTTGTTGCTATAGAACTTCTTGCATTGTTCAAAGAGATCACCATCTCTTTGATATAAGCTGTACGTTGTCTGTGACTACGTTTGTTGCTGCGCTGAAACTTCACACACCTCTTCTCTAAGCACTCTCACAGCTTCTGAGACTCCATCCTGAAATCACTACCCTTAAGCTATCAATTGCGATAAAGGAGAAGACATGATACTTTGATTGTAGTAGGCCATGGAAAATATGATTATAACAAGTTACCTCCAGAGACAATGTTTCAGCGATTGCCATGGCACTGGCTCTAGCTTTTGAAGACAGTGCATCGTAAACGGCTTTTGCTACCACTTGTGCAGCTTCCATGATGCTCTCTTCATCATTTGATTCCTCAGGGAGCAACTGGTTCCTTGCCAACGGTTGTGGAGCAACCCCAAGCCAAGTCATCTTTTCTGCCCAATAGAACTGATCCATCATAAATGGGCATATAATCTGTAAAAAAAAAAGATTTCACTTTTTGGCATTTAGACTTGAGAGATTAATTCAAATGAAAATACCAATACTAAGTCTAAAACAAACCTGTGGGATTCCAGCGTGTAATGCTGCAGCTGTAGAACCACTATTTTTCCAACAGGGTAACATTAAGAAAAAAAAAACAAGACAAAATCAGTTTTCATTTATATATATAAATATAACCTAGTTCGTTAATAAAGAGCATCCAGCTGAAAATTTCACCTGCCACCATGATGGATTGCAGCAGCACATCTTCGAAATAGCCAGTTGTAAGGCACCATACTAACTCAGATAGGCAAAGAGAATTGTCTGTTATAGAGCTCCAGATATATTTCCATTTTGATAATTTATATTTCAGATCAAAAAATCATGTAAAACAATATTTGTAACTCACCCAGAGAAGCAGAAAAGCTTGCCGTTGAAGATAGAGACTCCCTCGTGTAAAGATCGTTTAGGTTCCTGAACAATGGTGCGAATTGCTGCTTCTAGAGGTTCATAACCCGCTGTGAGAAGGATGAATCTGTAGCCTGTAATCTGGATAACAGACTGGAGAACTCGAAGAAAGGCTAAGGGATTCTTCATAAAACCCATACTGCACAAGCACAGAGCAAAACTATTCACTGAAATTTATTGAAAACATAGAAGTGAGAAATGGTTTTATAGGGATCAGCTTAAAGCTAGACCTTCCAATAGAACTCAACCCTACAAAAATAGGAAGAGCTGGCTCTAAAGAGTCCGATACAAAAGCATACAGCCCTGTGTGGTTTGAGCATGCATGAGACTCGTCTGTTGTACCCAGAAGCCCTGCAGAAGAAGGACTGTCTCCACACTTGTTGCATGAAAACTGCCACTCGTTGGGTAAAAACCAAAAGCCACACACTCTAACACTCAACGGCCAGTAATCTGCTCATAACACAAAATGAATGAACAGAACAAAGCTTTGCCATGCCAGGTCATGATGGCCTAATTGTTGTGAGATACCTACCAGGGCATTCGACAACTTCTTTGCTGAAACCATACCTGTTGCAAGGTTAATAACAAGTAAACAGGTCACCAACAAACTTATGCAATGTCATCTAGACTAATTTATATATCAGTACAAAATTGCAACTAAATTACTAAATTTAATCAGAGATCAACAAGAGAATCCACAGCTTACAAGACCAGTGGAGATGATGGCCGGATATGCCAGATTGGAAGGTCTGTTACTGGATCCTGCACCAAATGAGAAGGTTCACACAATTTCTGATAACTTTTAACCAATAATAATTCAATAAAAAAAATCTATCTTTGTGAAACAATTCATTTTCTAAAACATCTATCTTAGCAGAACGGAGAGTAGTATCCTTCTAGGTCTCTATGTTAATTAAAAACACCTACTGCAAAAGGGTAACAGCTTAGGTTGAGTTCCTCGGACCGCCAAGTTCCCCATTCTTCAGTAAAAAGAGGCCACATCCAATGAGTTACATCACTCCAGCTAACCTGCAAGCAAACCAAATAAATTAGAAAATCTCATGAGAAAATAACACACCAGTGACAAGTTTGTATCATACCTTGCCGGTGGGGGCTTCTTTCAAGTACTTGTACAACTCCGGAAGTTCCTTCCTAAACTGTCTTTCAAAGCCTGATGGTGGACTGATAACAAAAAACAAGAACTGCAAGTGGTCATTCTTCCGTTTCAAGGAAGTTTTAAGCTCATACTTCCAAACTAAGATGTTACCTATACGGAACAACATAAGGAGCAGCCACCACACAACGGATCTGATAAAGCTCTGCAAGGCTCCATCCTTCCTAAAATGTAACAATAAGAAAGAACCACTGTTAGGACTCTTTCTTATCACATGACCGTGGTACAAGAGAAAGTTGTTAAGAAGATGTACCAATTACCAAAGCAAAGAAATTTATGACAACGAGATCACCCTCCATACAAGAACCCTCTCCAAAGATGCTTCCAAATGCAGAACGACACTCTTTCCTGTGTTCCCTTTTTATCCTTTCCTTCTCCTCCGTAAAAAGTTTCCTTGCTGAGTCTGAATGAAACCCACAAAAGAAAGATAATCGCTTTAAAGCTATGGTATGAAAGCCGGTCCTAGGCATAGCCAAGTAAAACATTGGCCTATATTCCCCAAAATTTATTTTGAAAAAAAAAAAATTAATTATCCGAACTTTTACTAAATAGTCTATGGCCTCCAAAATCTCAGGACAAGCTAGACTCAGAGTTGGTTTAGTAAAATTAACATAAGAATATTGATCTTGTACCTTCATGAGTACCAAGAGATTCACTAGACTGAGCAGGAGGAGAAGTGACAGGAACATACGAAACGTTTGCTTTGAGCAAGTGTGAGCTTATGTTCTGTTCTGCCCATAAAAATCAGACCTTTATTACATTAACTTCTTCAAGTCTACAACTTTAAGACAAGAATGACAAAAACTCAACCTCATGAGCCAAATGTGTAATCAAGAACACAGAGTAGTTTGGCTGATCACGAGCCAAAGCTGCGGCAATGGCCTGCAAACAAAACAAAACAAAACAAAAAAAGGAAAGAGCTTTTAGAATCGATTCCAAAACAGAGACTTTGGAGTGAGAAAGAGAGATTACAGCGAGAGGGTAGACATCGCCTTTGGTGCCGAAAGCCATGAACAGAGCTATTGGTTCTTTCCTGCTCTCTGCTTCCTCCATGGTGCTCATGCTCCGGTGAAGGGGAAGAGAGAGTGAGTCAGACCACAGTGCTCTTCACCGCGGTTGAAACGCGTTTGCAACCTTCGAATTCGATTGGTTTAGTTTAGTTAGATGATTAAGGTTTGGTTAGTGTGATAGGATTTGGTTATATTTGTTTTCCAAAATAGAAAATCATTTGATTGTTGAACCGAACCAACAGATAACCAAATTTTTTAAATCTACCGAGTAAAATTGAACCGAAAAAAAATGTTTAAACTTTAAAGTGATTTGCTTTCTAGTCTCAAATGTAGGTCACTTTATAACAAAATCAATTGTTGTTTCACATAACAAGAGAGATCAATACACCAGCTGTAACATAAACATATTATTTCTTGACACTGTACATGTTCTCTCAAAGACATTACTTTGACATATGAAGAACACAACGCAGACACTCCCCTCTCTCATAAGCTCAAAAGCTTCATTAATATCATCAAACGCTAGATCATGAGTGACCAACTCATCAATCAATCTCCTGCACCACCAACAACAAAGTCAAAACAAAAAGTCAACAACAACTCAAAAGTTGCTTTTGCTTATATGTAGTTGAGCCTTTACCTTGTTCATGTACTTTTCAATGAGTGAAGGAAGATCAGACTTAGGCTTCCACCCACCAAAGAGAGTCCCTTTCAACGACTTCCCTGATAGAAAGAGTCCATAGTGAGCTGAAACTTCAGGCTTCACTTTCGGTACACCTAGAGTAACGGTCATGCCCCATCCCTGAGTGATTAAGGCACACATTTTAGTATACACAAAACAAGGTGAGAGAGTCAAGTACTGAACAAGAAAGCTCACATCTGAACATGATTGTAAAGCAGTTGTAGCTACTCCTGTATCACCAACACATTCAAATGAGAAATCTGCACCTCCTCCTGTCATTCTTTTGATTACCTAAATGATTATATAAACATTCTTATAATGCAGCCAACATAGTAATAAACTCTTATATATAAATCATCAGCTTACCTGGTGTATGGGCTCAGAGATGTCACTTGAGTTGATGAAGTCCGTGACGCCAAATGTCTTTGCTGCAACACATATATAAGCAACACTCAGAATCAGTCAAGAAACCGCTAAGTTGTTATATATACATATATATATATATATATATATATATATATATATTAAAGCTATGATGACAGACCTTTTTCAGCCTTAGAGGAGTTGATATCAACACCAATTATTTGAGCTGCACCTCTGAGTTTGGCTCCTTGAGCAACCTACTCATAAGAGATTTAATCCCCAACACAATGTACACGAAGAAGCATCAATGTTTATGTATCAATTACATACCGAAAGACCGACAGTTCCTAGACCAAATATCACAACACTTGAACCTCTTTGTACATCAGCAACGTTCCATGCTGCACCAAGACCTGAACATAACACCCTAGATTCTCAGTATCTGAATTTCATTATTTTTTAACCATTGTTCAAGAAATCGCTAGACGGTAATTAGAATTTTGTTTATAAGAAATTAGCGTCTAGCTGCCTAAACATTTTGAAATAAAAAAATTGTATTTTTATGACCAATTTTTGCCGCATATACAGATTTTTAGAACACTGTTTTTAGCTACCTGCGGCTGCTCCACAGCTGAGGAGACATATCTTGTGGAGAGGTGCAAGAGGATGGACTTTGACAGCACAGCCAGAGTGAACCACAGTGTACTCACTGAAACTCGAAACCGCGCAGTAATGGTAAACAGGTTTGCCTTTGATAGAAAAACGAGTCTTCTGATCACTATGCATCAAACCTCTCCTCTCCATTCCAAGAACCTGACACATGTTACTTTTACCAGAGATGCAATGCCGACATGACCCGCATTCTCCAGTGAAGACAGCGATCACGTGATCTCCTTTCTCAAACTCTGTTACTCCTTCCCCTATACTCTCCACTATACTGCAGAAAACATTCATGTACACAAAGATAAGCATAGACAGTATAACAAAATAAAATATTAGCCTACAACTTCCAAAATTTAAGAAATAATTTAAATAGACATTTGACTTCAAATTTGTAAAATCATACATTTTCTAAACATTTTCTAAATTGTTTATATTGCCATTGTTTTTTTAAATAAAACATAGGTAGCTTTACCCTGCAGCTTCATGGCCAAAGATACGGGGCAAAAGAGACTGTAAAAAGAAAGGTAGAGGGCATCAGAGACTCTTATAAAGCCAAACTCATAAGGAGGTTTATTGTAATGAAAGAGACAAGAAACCTGAGACTCCCAAGCGGATAGGTCGCTACGACAGAGAGATGTACAGACAACTTTGATTCTGATCTCAAGAGGTTGAGGTGGACTCACTTCTATTTCCTCTATAACCAGTGGCTCACCAGCTCGCCATGCCACCGCAGCTGTAGAGTTTCGATCAGAATCCCTCCTTAGGACTAAACAAAGAAAGAAACTGTTTTTGTTTTTTTTTTACCTTTGCAGGTTATGACTTGCGGTTGTTCGTGGGAGGAAGACGACGACATTGTTATCACAGTTTTGTTTCAAGCACAAAATGAAGGTGCCTTAGCCTTAGAGAGAGAGAGAGAGAGAGAGAGAGAGAGAGAGAGAGAGAGAGAGAGAGAGAGAGAGAGAAGAAGGGGATGAAGAGACAGAGCTTCACCTAACACAACAGGCACCAACCACCATGGGCTTTACAGCTTCAGAGGTCCCACATTAGACGCAAGTCATTCCCGCCACCAACCCCCTTCGTTATTGAAGAGTATTATTGGGTTTATAGTGGGCTCGAGTGGGCTTATCTTTTTCATAATGGGTTCGTGATAGGTTAAAACTTTTTAATAGTTGTTTCAAAAAAAGAGAGAGAAATGGACTAAGTAAATTAGTTTAGAAATGAGGCAAATATTTCTTAGGAATAATAAATGATATATTATATTTTTTTAGTACTTGTTCAAGATGTATAATATTTCAGAGAGTTTTTGATGTTTCAAAGATGTTTTTACATTTTAAAATAAGTAAAAAAATTACTGATTAAAAATTTTAATCAGTAATATTTATATAATTTTTTGTAAAATTTAATAATTATTAATTTCAATTTTTATAATAGTTTTAGGACCGTCTTTGGACCAAATCCAATGAAATATTGGTTTTTTTCCCTGAAATCCAATGATTTTTTTTGTAACTTATGAAATATTGGGTTTGGCCCTCAAAATTTTTGGAGATTTTTTTATGTGAGCATAAACATGTATAATGATTTTTACAAAAAATCTTACGGAATGTTTATATTTTATAGTCTCGAATTCTTAGATCCAATCCTGTTTTCAGACAGTTAATTAATTTTAGATCTTATATGATATATTTAGTTAATTTTCATGGTTATCATTTTTTATACTTGATTAATAGTATTTTTTTAACCAAAACTACTTGATTAGTTTTCTATACAAAGTGAAAAAAAAACCATTAATACGACGTCCTTTTCGTTGGGTTGGGATCCGATGGAATATAGCATTGGCTATAATTACAAAGATAACAAAAACACAGATAAGGTGGTTGATGCATAGGGAAAATCGAGGAGGCATTAAAAACACAGATAAGGTAGTAAAGTCTTAACAAAATCAGCTCGAAAATTGTTCCCCTAGTGCCATCCTGATCAGCCCATTGGTCTTTAATGTTCCTAATGAGTATAGGACCATGAGCAGCGATGAGGAGATAAGTGTACGTGTTTGGCTTCGAGTTCTGCAACTGTTTGTTGGTCCCATTGTAGTTAAGAATATATGAGATTTTCACTTACACCACTCGTTTTTCGAGCACGTTGTCACCGTGCTGATTTGGTATGTGTTTTATTTACTACCGTTGGCTTTTCATTTTTGTGTGTTTCTGAATTTCGAATCATGGTTTATGTTTTTCTTTAAAGTGGTAATTTTACATCAAGGATTCCTTGAAGAACTATATATTAACTGTCAAGTTGTTTCAAATTAGTAGAAACAAATGTGTACGAATATAACAACTTAATTATATTCTTTATGTTTCTTTAGCAACATAATATAATAGTATAATTAATGAATGTTAACATAAATACAACTCTTGAATGGAGTTATTGGATTAATTTTTAGTTTGATAAGTAAATGAAAATAAAATCACTTTTATTATGCTAATCGATTTTAACTTTTAAGGCTTAATTAACTAAAATATGGAAGACGACATATTTCGAAACCAGAAATATCATATAGTAACAAATGCACACAATCTTTCAACTGCGTCCTAGTTGCACACCATTTAAGTTAAACATCCTATTTCCATACAAAATTTGGTTTGGTTTTAATGATTTATGTCATGAGCCGATAGTAAACCAGTTCGTATTGATTGATATTGGTACAATCAAACCCAATAGGATTTAAGTTTTTAAGGTTTCAAATTTTCTTAAGTCGGGTCTTGGATCTATTTATTAAATCCAATTGTATTAGGTTGATTTAATCTGGTTTATTTTCTCTAATCGGATCGTAATTGGCTTTAAATAAATTAGCCATTGGTTAAGTTTAGGGTTTAGAGAACACTAACCAATTTTAAACCGCAATTTTGTTGGTACTAGTGCATCCTTCAAAGTTCAAGGGAGAACATGTTTCGAATTTTTATTGTATATATGTGGAAATAGGTTGTTAAACATAAATGGTGTACACTTAGGATGAAGTTGAAAGATTGTGTATATTTATTACTATACGATAATTTTGGTGTGAAAATACTATAGTTTTGGTGTGAAAATACGACGAGGTCTATGAAAATTCTAACAAACATTGATGTTATATCAAATCTGCGCCAAACTATAAAAAAGTACGTACGAAGTACTCATTTATTTATGAGTTATTTATTTAGTTGCGATAGAATACATTGACTCATATTTAGGTGGATGCATGAACAACAAATACATGAAAAAGATGCTTGATTAGTTCTTGTAGTAGAGTGGATTAGGGAGCTTGAATGTCCTTCTCCCAGGGCTGTCTTTAGCCAAATCAGCCCATTGGTCTCCAATATTCCCAATGATAGTGTGACCACTCCTCACCAGCTTCTTCCTCTCCTTTGACTTGAAGTTTGATATCTTCGTGTTTGAACCCGTTGGCCTGTGTTTCCACATTTACATAAATCCACCATTTAAATCGTAAATGATATATTGAATTACTGCATATATATGGTTAAGCTAGTTAATTCAACTATACTTACTTAAATAAGATTTGTCTCCAATAGGTGAAGCCAGCAGCTTCGAGATTCTTTAGAGTGACTTCCGCCAACTCTTGGTAACGCTCAGTGAGTAAGACAGGCTCAATCCCGAGTTCTTGGATGTTTTGGTAAAGATGCAAAGTCTCTGGGAGCACGGGAGCTTCTCCGGCCTCCAGCCACTTATTGAACGCATTTGGGTCTTGCTTCTCTGTCCTAAAAACCAAAAAAGAGTAGTTTGCTTTTACATGATACCATAATATTGGAAACAGGGTTCGGCCCTGATATTTCTAAAACAATTTAGTAAAATATTTTTTAAAAACACTTTTTAATTGTTTGAAGGTATATATTTATACGTTGCACAAAAAAAAGGTATATATTTATACATATTAACTCAAAAAAAATTGGGGAACCAAGGTCAGTGTTTGACTTGATTATGCCTATGATCGGTTATGTCTGCATGGAGACTGAAGTCATGCATGAGAAGTTAAAATCCATACAATTAAATTAAAATGTGTATTTATATGTTGCCATCAGATAGGCACTGTGTGAATGCAACCAGTCTATGTAGTGGTGTGTGTAGAACTAATATTAATAGTAATATGCATACCCGTATCCATATTGAGCGTAAAAGGGAACATTAGAGAGGAGGGTCTCGTCAAGGTCAAAGATCCAAACATTGACGGTGTCATTCTTCAAAGCAAGTCCTTTGGCGTAGAAATAAGCTTCTTTGCACACCGTTTTGGAGTCAGCACGGTACTGTTCGGAAGTGAGGTAGTCTTCAACATAGTCTTTGCAATTTGCGGGCACTGTCTGGAAGTTTATGATGTTAGAGGTCTCAACACCAAGGTGCCAGCTTCTGCAGTTGGGGTAGCTGATGGAGAGTCGTTGTTCCTCTGAGAGTTCGGCTTCGTTGGCTGATGTGAGGAGTTCAATGAGCCTAGGCAAAGGTAGCGAAGGTCGGCCTTGGGAGACCGTAGCGGCCAAGAGCAAGATAAGTGAAAGTGAGAGGATCTTCATTATTGTTTTTGGTATGTTATTGTTTTAGTTGTGATGTTTATTTGTGTGGTACAAAGGGTGGTATTTATAGTAAGGCAAGGTTAGGTTTACGGTATGATTATGAAACAAAAAAAGGTTTACGGTATGATTACTTATGAATTTATGATGAATGTGATCGGAAATGGGGAGAGATGGGGAGAGATGGGGAGAGATGGGGAGTGATGGGGAGAGATGTGTACGTGTGTGGCTTCAAGTGATGCAAATGCAATAGCAGATGAGATTATTCACTAGCACCACTCGTTTTTTTGCGCACGTTGTGCTGTGCTAATTTATTAGGGTTTTGAATTTTTTAAAATATTTTTTAAAAATATATGACTACTATAGGCTTTTAGTCTATTGAAATTTTTAACTTGGGTTAAAACTACTTGAATATAAAACTCACTATTGCGAAGTTGTTTCGCACTACTAGAAACAAATATATATATATATATATATATATATCGAATATGATAACTTAAGTATAACTGTGTTAGAAAGATAATTTATAGCTAAGGTTTTTCTTTTTTCATCTAAAAAATGGTTTTCACCTTTGCTAGCCTAGAAATCCAAACATTTTAAATAATTTTTTGACGAATCGAATTCTGGTGACAGAAATTACAACCACAAATTTTTTATCACCAGATCTGACTCGTTCTGATATTTATAGTTACTGTTTTCTTCTTTTTCTCCTTTTTATTGATTATAAATGTGTTTTTCAAACAAAATTAATTATAAATGTAATTTTGATTGTTTACTTGCTGACATCCTCGTGCCTTGATATACAAATCCAACAGCAAGAGGAGATCAGATTATCTTGTAGAATACTGAAAAATGATAATGTATCAAGACTGCTGCTGATACATCAAAGTATAAACCATAGATGCATCCATGTACATTTTTCCATAAGAATAGTAAACACCTTGTATAGGTCATGCGTAGACCAATAATTTAGAGAACATATCTATATATATGTCTATATCCTACTAAATGAAACATAAACTTCCAAACTATATGTTTTCCATTTTCATGTCTACTTGGGTGAGATCTCGAAGTGTTCATCCCGGCCAAGATGTACCAGGTGTTCTTCTTTTTGGGGTTTTACGACTTCACTTTCTCCGGCCTCCAGCCACTTCTTGTTTTTATATCAAGCCCACTATAATCTTTAATGTTTTAATATTGTTTTGGGCTGACAATGAGACTCTAGTCCAATGATTACTCATGCTAACTTGCCGAAAACCTATTGCAAAATAAGTTAGCACCTCTAATATTATCATGGTCGTACAAACCACACGAAGTCACGAATCATATATCTTTAGAACATTTCTTTTTATAACCAGGGAATGTTTGTCAGAGCGAGATCCAACCGATTAATCCTACGAGGATCTATCCACCGATACCAGATAAATCCGATTGTTTGCAATGTAAATTAGATATTCATATCATCTGACCATAATTGGTAGATTTCAAACCTAGTGTGATTAGACCATCTCCAATCCAATTCCATTTTCTCTTCTATAATTCCCATAAAAATAGAGTAACTCCATTGTAGAATAAGTTTTACTCCAATGGTTTATTTTATAATAGAGTTACTTTATTTTTGTAGAAAAAATAGTGTAAACTCATAATTTCACTCTATATTTGGAGTGAAATAATTGTTTTACTCTATTTTCTCCACAAAAATAGAGTACATATATTATAGAGTAAACCATTGGAGCAAAATTTACTCTATAATAGAGTTACTCTATTTTTGTGGGAATTATAGATGAGAAAATAGAATGCCATTGGAGATGCTCTTAGTATATTTCCAAACCCGATGTACCACTCTCACCATGCTTGTGTGGTTTATATACTTAGAACATTACAGTCAATCTTCTGAAGAATATAGAAGGTTGTAACTCGGAGATGATTTAATCGTGTAAATCACATAAATAATTATTGACTAGTATGTTACATGGGTAGTGGAATATATGAAGAGTGGCATGATTTAATAACAGAGATATTTGAGTTCAATAGAGTTTTCAAAGACTATACAAATATAAAATGCTAGACATTTCATTTTTCAATTGTATGAGTGAAAATTAACGTTTGATGTTGTATATGCGTGAAAATGGTATAACAGATCACTCCATCTCATCCGTGAATTGCTAAGAGACATTAACCATTTCGGCTGGCTCAAGCAGGCTTACACATATGAGCAAAAGAAGAATGGAGTTTACCATTCCACATCACACCAAAGTGAACTAAACAAGCTTGGTGCTGTGCAAATACTCAAACAATTACATACACACACGATTTAGGAGACTAACTAAAAACAACTATTTGTGCATATTGCATGTCACCTTCTAAAGTTACTGTTATTTTCATAATATCATGGACTGATTCATCACATGTCTTTTAATGAGCCCTCCCTAGGTGGAGTCTATAGATTCCATCGCATCTCGTGCATGGTTTTGCAACTTTCGTTAGGTTCCCGTATTTACATACCTAATATGAATCTTGTAACTGAACCAAGTGTATATTTATACGACGCATAGCATGGGATTTACTATTTTGTTATTCATGACGCGTGCGTTAACAAGATCTGAATTCTATTTACTATTAGGTTTTACGTACGCGGTACATTGTAAACTTTAGAAAATTAAAAGTCCAATAGATTCAAATGTTTTTAGTTAATGCATGTTTTTTTCTTTCTAAAAAGCTAGTTTAAAATACTTTTTTTTTGTAAACAAAAAAGGGTTAAACCCGGGTCACTATTGGAACCAGACCTAACCCCCGGGGGAGTCGCAAGCCCGCGGATGGACTCTTTCTCCTGGGCATTCAAATGGGTCCTAAAGCATGGACCCATATCCGCGTTAGATGAACAGAACAATGTGACTTAGTTTCGCATAGCAGGAGGATCGAACCTGAAAAGTGTTGGCATCCCAGGCCCGTCCACTACCACTTGACCACAAGGCCCGTTCTAGTTTAAAATACTTTTGGATTCTATTTTCTGATCTAAATAACTTTTGATTTCTTAAAGACACAATTCCTAATTTGTTTCTTTTTATTGTTTTATTGTGAAATATTTTAGCTTTATAAAGGAACCGCAGATCAAAAGGAAATAAAAGTTTGGTTACACCCAAAAGTTAAATCAAACACTAGAGAAGTAAAAGTATTTCTGGTGCTGGAGAAAATAAAGGTCTTTAGATCTGCTTTCCAAAAGCATATGAAGAAAAGCAAGAGAAAACAAAAGCATGAAAGAAGAGAAGATGCATGTTGTGACCCGAATATTCTTAAGTTTTTTTTTGTTTGGTATTGGTGATGAGCCATTTTCTTACGTTTCTATCTTTATTTCATATCAACAGTCAAGAGATTCGGCAAACTCTCCTAGAAAAATATTTAAACAATACCAGGCCCGAACAATACATTATTCGTTTTCATTAAGCTATTCATCAAAAAAACTTTATTCAGACAATATGACCCGTACATTTGTTTTGGTTAACTATTAAACCTAATTCACCAGTATCTTAATCTTGAAATAGTCATTGATAACTTCATGTTGACACCAGTCTCTGGCTGCCTTAGAATTAGGGGTGGGAAAAAAATCCGAACCGAACCGAACCAACCAAACCAAAATTAAACCGAACCAAACCAAACCGTGCTCTTTATGTAACCCAATTGGTTCATGTTTTACTCAACCCAAACGGTTTGGTTTGGTTTGGGTTTAAACCGAACCAAACCGAACCAAACCGATAATCCAATATATATATAGTAAAAATATATATGATATATATGTATTAACATATTATAAATTTTAGTTAAAATTTCGTTTTTCATTTTTTCATAACTTCTATATCTTTAAAAAAAAATTATAAATACGATTCAAATAATACTATTATATATAAAATCATGTAGCATAAGTTTTTATATTCTCACTCTATCGATTATGAGTTGATTAGTTTTTAATAAAAATATAAAACTGATGCCTTCATATTTTATAACCAATCCAAACTACACCGAACCAAACTAGACCATAATAATGTAAACCGAACTAAATCTAAACCAAACCGAACTGAACCGAACCGAATTAAACCCAAACCGAACCCAAACCAAAGCTACTTTGGTTTTAATTGGTTTGAGTTTTATAAAACCCAACTTACCCAAACCAAACCGAACCCGAAACGAACCCGAAACTAAACCGAAAAGCCCGCCCCTACTTAGAATGTCTTATCTACTTGAACTTGAAGGATTAAGGTTATCCATAGCATATAATTGCTACCATAATCTTCTATAAAACTTTTGACATATAGAGGCTTAGGAAAGAAAATACGTAGCCAAAGATCTCTCTGGCCTTGCTTTTAAATTCTCTTTTGTTATTTGTTGTCATTAAAAGGAAAAAAGTTGAGTACGTTGCATTGACAAAGCAATTTTAGGTTTACTTAGCCATTAAGAAGCCTTATACAACTTTAGTAAAGAAGATAGAGAGGCTTATATAAAGAAGATGTCTATCACAACTTACACCTCCCCTCCTCTCTTTTCCCACCAAATTATCTTCTACTTGTGTGTTCACATAAAAAAAGAAAGAAAAATGGATGGTCACACTGGTAAAGACATTGGTATGAAGAGAAGTGCTTCCGAGTTGGCTCTACAAGAGTTGCTAACTAAGTTTTTGTCCAGACAAGAATCTATTCTTGACACAAGCCCTCTAGACCCTTCTTTTGATCTCATGAACTGGGTTAGTCTTTGGTTTTCTTTCTTCAGTTGTCTCTCTTGTTCATATCACTTGTGTCTAGATCAAGAGGCAGAGATTGTACTAAGAGTCTTGGTTATTTTGTTGGTTGTAGGATTACACATGTGGTGAGTTAAGAGATAGTCTTTTGAAGTCTGAGAGCTTGACTCCAGCTAGACTTTTTCTTGATGCACAGTCCTCCATTTGCGGTATGTTCTAGCCTTTTTTTTTTAATTTGACTCCATGTGTGTTCTATGTTGTTCAAGTGATATTAATGTTCATTTTTTTGGCTCTCTTATCTGTAAAGAGAATCTGTCAGCTGATAGTCCAGTGTCAGCCAATAAACCTGAGGCAAAAAGAGCGGCTCGCGGAACCGTGAGTGTATATACTGATGATCACTCTGATGAAGAAGATGCGGAGACAGAAGCTGGCCAGTCTGAAATGACTAATGATCCCAATGATGTAAAACGTATTAGAAGGTATGTTGTGGCATACCGATAAAAAGTTACATGTGAAACACAGAGAAAAGGTGATCACTATTTTCTTACTTTGTTTTGAACTCAGGATGTACTCAAACAGGATATCAGCAAGGCGTTCAAGGCAAAGGAAGCAAGAACAGTTGGCAGATCTTGAATCTCAGGTAAGGTTAACAAATAGCTAATTTGGTGCTTTTTGATGGTAACCCTTATGCTTTCTTGAAGGTTGATTCATTGAAAGGAGTGAACTCAACACTCTACAAGCAGCTCATAGACGCAACACAACAGTTTCGTACTGCTGGAACAAATAACAGAGTTCTCAAATCAGATGTTGAAACTCTGAGAGTCAAGGTATCATCAATCACTTGTACTTTCATTAACTAAAGTAATAAGTGGGACATGCTAAGTTTATATTAACTTACAGGTGAAACTAGCTGAAGATTTGATAGCTAGAGGGTCCTTCACTAGCAGCTTGAATCAGCTTCTGCAAACTCATTTAAGTCCACCACCATCACATTCCATCAACAGTCTGCACTACACAGGAAATAATACCTCACCGGGCATTACAGTCCACAGTGACCAATCTCTGTTCCCTGGAATCACCATATCTGGACAGAACTCAAGCCCTGGACTTGGTAATGTATCCAGCGAAGCTGTTAGCTGCGTCTCAGATATCTGGCCATAATTGTCTCTTTATTCACAATATGTAATTGATCACTCTGCAAGTTTCATGTATGTGTTTCACTATAGAACTAGAAACATATAAATGAAATCTACGTTTGGTTAATTAAACTCAAGTTTCGTTTACAAGACTCACAGCTCCACGAAACTTCATTTTCCAAGTTTCTGTTAGATATAATTTAGTTAGTTCCAAATTAGATCGATTTAAAATTTGACACAAATCAATAAAATAATATTTTTGTAAGATTTCATGTAAATATAACATTCTGTTAAAATTATAAATTGAATTCATATATACAGTTTATATAAAATATAAATAATATATTGTATATTGTATTATCTGTTTTATATCTATAATGAAATTTATTCTTATTTTCTTAAACTTTCATAATATGTTGATGATATTCAGTAAAAATAATATATCTAAAACATATTTAAATTGTATAATGCATATTTAATATACATCAAATAATATAATAAAACAGTATAGAAGTTAAATTTATAAAATCATGAATATATTAATAGTGAAATCAACTACTTTTCTTATTTTGCAAAAATATATTCTAATATACAGAAATATTTTTTTGTAAATTAATAAAATACTATAATTCCAACATTATTAATTTATGAATTTTTTACTTATATGATCAACCTGGGGAAAAATGAAAACAATAAAAATAAGGTTTGTGTGTAACACATACTTTATTGCTCTGAAAATGGTACATTGAAATTCGTGGTATAGATGTATAAAAACTATTAGGAATTGCTCGAACAAGATCCTTGAGCATACTGACAACAAACAAACAAAAACGTTACACTATACTTTCCAGCATTGTCTATTAGCTATTTGAGGCGACTCCAAGAACCGCTATGTATCTCGTAACATGACTACATGAGCAGGCAAAACTTACATAGAGAAGTAACCTTAGTTGATTAGAGGCGTACCCATCTCCAAATCTGGACCCATACCATTCGCAATAGAGAAGTCCTTTGGAAAGGGAATATTCAACTCTGAGCAAACCAGCCTGATAATACTAGCCGTTACACCTCCTAGAGACATCTTGTTAAGTGTTATCGCAATAGAAAATCTGTTTTCAATGTCACAGAAGCCTGTTGATCCTCCCATCCCCGAATGTCCAAACCCAACAAGAGACCCATCTTGTGAAGAAGTGACACGCTTAAAACCAAGTCCAAACTTCCCATCAGGCAGTACTAATCCACTGTAGTCTCCAGCACCCATGAAAGCATCATGGATCCTCGGATTGCTAAACAAATTGTGAACATCATCTTGATGATCACTGCTGCTAGTGTCATCACTGACAAGGCTGGCTAAACTTTCTGTACTCATAAACCTCTCCTCATCATAGAGCCTCTTGTCTTTACCACCTTTTGGTTTAAGCGATGCCATCATCTCCTTACCCTTTCTCTTTTTCTTTGTGTCGTTCACCGACGAGAATTTGGGAACGTGTGTGTGGCTGCCAAGCTGTGGCTGGGATAAAGACGAATGCTGCGGCGGCACTAGACCGCCGTCTGCTAAAGATGCGTAGTACCGAGCAAGCGCACGAGCCGAGCAGTGTCCATTAGCCGCAGGGATTATGGCTCTCCGCACATTCAATGTGTTGAATAAGACTGGTAAGCTGGTTGCTAGTTGTAAGATCTTCTCAGGCTGAAACGTAGAAGGAAGCTCAGGCTGACTAGCGATGGATGTAAGCTTGCTTAGCTCCTCTGTGTCCAGCGTCAACGTGGCAAGGCGAGACTCAACACCTGGTGGGATACCAATGTAGAGTTCTCCATCAATCTTCAGTGGCTTTACAATGGATTCTTCAAGAATCTCCTGGAACTTCTTTCCAGAAGCATACTGTTGAAAGCAAGATTTGACATCAAACTTGGAGCCTTTGAATTAACAAAATAAAGAGATATGATTTTAGTTTTACCTCGAGGATGCCACCACAGAGCCATCCAAAAGTGAGGTAGTGATAAAACTGCTGAGTGCCAGGCGCTGTTTCAGGCGATGAGTTAGCAATACGTTTCAAACATTCATCCCAGTCACAGATAAGCAGAGGGTTTTCTCCTACAGGGTCAAAGGCGTTGTGTAGCCCTGATGTATGGTTAAGCACATGGTGGACCTTTATGGTATCTTTTCCATTTGATGCAAACCCTGGCCATATATCTC
Source organism: Raphanus sativus (assembly GCF_000801105.2). Classification (NCBI taxonomy): domain Eukaryota; kingdom Viridiplantae; phylum Streptophyta; class Magnoliopsida; order Brassicales; family Brassicaceae; genus Raphanus; species Raphanus sativus. The sequence goes on from NC_079516.1 coordinate 14,076,276, forward strand.
CTACAGTCTGGTCCAGCTTGAGTTTTCTGTATCATTTTAAAAACTAAACGTTAACAAAAGAGTGACTAATCATGGGGACCAATTGAACTAATCTCACCTTTTGTCAACAAGACAGTGTATCATTCCGGCAGTGATACCTTTTGTCACAGAGAAAACAGGAAATAAACTGTCGGGTTGAACTGGACGAGGGTCATATCTTCCAAGCATTCCAGCAGCAGTGTCGATAATCACTTTCCCATCTTTATATGCACATACCTACACAAACATGGCCGAGTTAAGACACAAGCTGTCTGCAAAGCCAAAACGGTAAGAAAGTGTGTTCCCACCTGAATCCCAAGTATCTTCTGGATACTCCCTAGTTCGACAAGCAGCTTCCTCAGTTTGGACTCTACATCAGAATGAACCGGCGAGTCATGTATCCAAGAGGAATCTACAGTTGGTCCTCTACTAATACTCCTGCACAATCACATTATGGTCACACGGAGGAGATGATGAAATGAGCTTCAAAAACTCCAAGGGGGCGGCTTACCCCAAAAGAACAGATTCAGCAAATGGTCTCATGATGTCCAGATAAACGATCCGAACATTCATAGTGGATGAAAGTCCTAAAAACAGTCAAATAAAATAAATAAGTAAATTTGATGTAATGAGGCAAACTAGTGTGATTCACACATGATATCATATACCTCTGAGTAGATTAATGACTCTTGCAAAAATAACAATATCACCAGGAAATGCATCTACCTGCATCAAATACATTTTCATTTAAAGATTATAAAGATGGTCACTCACTAAGAAGGTTGAAAGGAAAGTTTATGATTTACCGGATTGAAGCGTTTAACTTCTTTAGGGGTGAGCTGCATCTTTTCCTGTATAACTTTCATATTTTGCATTCTTTGATCGTTCAATGTTTTCAGCGTTTTCTATAAAGAGAGAGAGAGAGAGAGAGAGAGAGAGAGAGAGAGAGAGAGAGAGAGAGAGAGAGAGAGAGAGAGAGAGAGAGAGATTGATCTGTAAGAAAAGTTACCCAAAGGCTATGATGAAAGAAAGAAGTGAAATTTTACTAACCAGAGCTTCATTTGATGGAGTTGAAGATCTGAAGAAGAGACCTGCCACAGTCATTGCCTGATCTGGCAGGTCGAGACGCAGCTTCAGTCCCATTTCTTCAAAGGCAGACAAGAGCGCCACTTGGTCTCCCTGTTACATTAACCACTTAAAAATCCAATCTACAAACAATGTGTAGAATAAACTTTAACAAAACCTCTGCAGATGCTAGAAACATTTTGGCTAGTGCTTGTTTCAAGGGGTGTGAGAGTTTCTTTGTAAGCCCAAAATCAAGTAAAATAGGGCGATGTGGTGGCTCCTTACTAACAAGAAAATTTCCTGCAAAAAAAAAAACAGAGCAGATGTGTAATAAGTCTACTACATATATATGTCTAAGCAAGCAACGGTGGTTACTTACAAGAACCATACCTGGATGAGGGTCACCGTTGAAGAACCCATCAACATATATCTGGTGAGCGTATGCACGAGTGATCTCTTCAACGATCTTTTGTTTATCTATACCAAAAGCATCTAGAGACTCCACATCATTCAAGCGTATCCCATCCATATACTCAAGAATGAGTACACTCTCAGAAGACTGTCATTTAGAGGAAACAAAGGAGGTGTGTAAGACATAAGTGTCAGCTTCTAAAGTTGTAATGGCTGCATCTAAGAACCTGGATTATATCTGGAATCAAGACGTCGACCCTATTGTCACTTCTACCTTCACCATCTGTCTTCTTCTTGCAACCAAGATTCTTGGATACAGTTCTAGTGTTTTCTACAATATTGAGAAAGGCAATCACAAGCTTTAAGTGCTAGTGAGATGAAACTAAAAGTTTGTTCATTATTTAATGCAAGTGAAGCATTACCAGCTTCAATATTGAAGTCTAGCTCCCTTGGAGCTTCTTTGCACCATTCATCTATCATGGGGTTAAAATCATACTGTGGTTCTGCCCATGCAATCCAGTCAACAATGGCCTTTGCATTCTTTAAATCCTGTTACAAAGATGAAAAGAAGAGTTAACAGAAGTGTCACAGACTCTCATTGTTAATCACAACGAAACTAAGATTCAGACCTCTAAAATAATAGCTCTAATCCCATTATGCTGAACTTTAACAACCACATCCTGGCCATTAGCTAGAGTAGCACGATGAACTTGTGCTATCTACAAAACAGAGATCTCACTATCAAATAAAAAAAAAAAGCATATGACTATTAGCCAAACAGTGAGTGGTTAGAAACATACCGAAGCAGTTGCTAAAGGTTCGTTAACAAAATCGGTGAACAGGACTTCCATGGAGCTCCCGAGTTCTCTTTCAATAGTTCGACGAACCTGAGATATACAATGCACACATTATAGAGCAAACTTCAAAACAAAAAAGCTTTTAGGTTTAGACAAAACAACCTCTTGCAAAGGGCGAGGAGGGAGGGAGTCTTGTAACTGAGTGAGAAGAGATATATAAGCCTGAGGAAGAACATCAGCACGAGTGGATAGATACTGCCCTAGCTTCACCCATAGCCCTTCCAACTCCACAATCAGATTCAACACTCGCTTGGCGTTACGTTCATGAGCTTTCTCCCATAAAGCAGGAACCTTTGACTTCTTAATCCACTTCTCTCTTTGCTGCACACTCTTCACTCACCACACAACAGAAAAGAAAAAACTGATAACCTTTCAATAACACTAAAACACAAATGTTCTAAAATCACAATCTAGACTGAAACAAATTTTCTAAATTCCAAATTTCTTTGATTTAAATCGGTTTAAATTGTTCCAAATCATTAAAAAATTGGTCTAAATATGTTTAACCAAGCAATAACGTTACTTCAAATCCATAAATTTATCTAATTTCTTTTTTTTTATATAATTTATCAAAACATTTTTATAATTACACACAAAAAATTCAAATTTAAGCAAAAAAAAATTACACAAGAAATAAGTATCTAATATAATTATAAATGTGATAAATATATAAAAAATATATCAATATTTATTTACGGTCTATAAAACTCTGAGTTACCGTCTATCAATTTATTTAATTTATTGAACATTGAGACAAAACAGATCAAAAATTACCTTATAATCGAGGTAAACGAGTATAGCTACAGAGAAGACTTTCATCCTCCTCCTGTACAAGCTTCCCAACCCCATTGATACCAACCTACTCCACACTCTCTGTACACACGCCAAGAGTCTAACGAAAAACGACAAGACACGATCCAACGCTACAGACAACCACGAACGGTTATTCTACATAGATCACAAAAAGATAAGAACTTTACGGTTATTTCTACAGAATCAGATCACAAGAGATGAACTTTCCTTATAATACAGAGAAACCCAGATCGTGAAAATGAAGAATTTTACCTGGAACGGACCAGAATTGCTTCCACGAAATCGTGAATTCCGCATTATATATAATAAAAGAAAGGTTTGAATTGTCTAATTGGAAAAAGGCAACGAGGTGCTTTATTGGGGTAGGTGAGAGCGGAACGTAAGCCAATTCGTATTATAGAGAGATAGAAGACAAAAGATCGTCAAAAACGCGTCATACGATTCTTCCTTCTTCTTTGCTTTGAAGAAGAAGACGAAGACGAAACCCGCGAAGCGAATGAATCTATACCGTAGATTCTTGTGGGACCCACGTGTCTCTTTTTGAATATGTTATCTTCTAATGATCGTAAATGGGCCTTATTTAGGCCCATGTTTTAATGACCCTAAATGGGCTGCCTGATTCTGGTTTGGTTCAAACGTAATCCGTTTAGTAACCCAACTCAACCACATCATATAAGCCACATCTACGCAAGTAGGTAATTTATATTGTCATACATAATTTATCCAAGTTTTTTTTTTTTGTTTGAAACTGTAATTTATCCAAGTTGACAAAAAATATATATATATATATATATATATATATACTAGGTGATTCTCCCGTGCTCATGCACGGGAATAAATATTTATAAAATAATCAAATAATAATAATTGTTAAAACATTTATATATGTTTTTATAACTTTCAAAGTAATTTTATAACTTATATTTATGATGAATAAAAAGAATCGCATTAGGTATCATTATATGGATATAAATATCTATACATTTGTTCATAACTTTAAGTTATTTTAATTTATATCATGAAAATAATATTAAGTATCATTATGTTCTCATCTTAATTAGATATACGATTTCATGCATAGTAATTTGGATCAATTCATGTATGGTATTGTTGAGTTCCATATTTGGTTTCAAAGTAAACAACAATTTTTAATTAAGTTAAAATTAAATTCTTATTTTAATTTAATTTAGTTCGGTTCATTTGATTAGATTTGTAAATATATTTATATAAGTTTTTATAATTTGATATATGTTTTCTGAGAAAAAAGAAATATAAAGCTGGAATTGCATTAATAAATACTTCTAATATTTTAAAATTTTATAATATGTTATGTTGGATAAAATTATATAAATAAATTATTGTGATAAGAAGATTGAGAATTGAATAAGCAAACCAATTCAGAAATATTTCAAAACTTCATTGATTAATATTGAATTCATAAGGTAGTTGCACCCAAAAAATCAAAAGATTGTATTTATACGTGTGTTTTCATCTTAATTAGGTTGGACAGTTCAAGTGTTCATTGTTGGGTATGTTTTGCATCTATTATTTCAAATTGAATAACTGTTTTTTTTCTTTAATAAGATTAAAATTGGATTACTATTTTAAGCTTAATTTAGTTCAGTTCACCCTTTTATATTTCTAAATATATTTTATAATCTTATAAAATTTGGTAAGTTGTTTTTTAAAAAGATAGAAACACACAAAAAATGTTGTAGTTGCATTCATGAACATATTTTATAATATTTGAAAATTCATGTTTCCAATATGAATATTATAAACAACTAAATCCTAATAATTGGTAAATCATCACTCGTTTAGAATTGTGAATACATTTATAATTTTATCAATGAAAATTTGGTAAATTTTTAATTTATAATTTTAATTTTAATTTTTATTAATGATATTAGATGATCACTTTACGTTGTTTGAAATTAATTTTCTTTAAATCACTTAATCAAAAATATAATCATTATAAAGTATGTTTTCTTAAAAATTATCTTAACTATTTTCTTTTGTAAATTATATATACACCTATATATTTAGAAAATTATTAGATATTCACTTTTTATTTATGTTTTTAGGAAAAATATAAAGTAAGAAAAAATAAACTCGTTTTTTGTATATATATACAAAGTCTATATATTTAAAGATATTTCATTTTTACTATATATGGGTTTATAAAATAAATAAACTATAATAAAAAGATAATTAAAACTTTATTAATAAAAAGGAAACTAAACAATTTTAGTAATGAAAATTAGGTATAATTAAAATTAATTCATTAAGGGTATTCGTGTAATCAACCATCATGAGAAGCAACGTGAGCGCGACACATATGAAACTGACTTCTCAGATAATATTATAGAGATATTTCATCCAATAAATGCTAGTAATATCATTGACTCATTTCATTATTTTCCTATATACAATCGTACTTTTTTTAATATATTCTCCTTTTCGTTTGTCTTGGTTCCATTTAGCATGGAGGCCAATCACCACCGTTAATGCTGGTATATTGTTTGACTTTTTGAAAAAAATTATTTGACTTTCAAAATTTGTCTACGAAAAAAAGTATTTATATGATTCAAAGTAGTGGGATCAATGCGCGCACCGGCTTATATTCCCTCTCCTCTTCCATGCGGTTAATTTCGCTAACAAGCATGACAACATCGAATTATGTGTATCAAATTTTTGTGCAGAATATATTTTTTTTTTTTGGTAAAAATGCAGGATAAATTTTATTTACATATTTCTTTTTTTTTTGAGAAAGGGCTTTTATAATTTATTTACAAATTTCACGTATGAAAGATATGAATAAATCAAATATAGCTTATCCTAATTTTTGTTTCTCACTAACAAATTTTTTTTTTTGAAAAAAAAAAAAAAAAAAAAAAAATTTACCCGCCTAGTTTGGATTATTATAACTTTTCAGGACATCAATTTCTTATTATGTTACATACTAACATTTTTAAATGTCACTAAACATACAATATGCACAATTGGGTTTTAAATATATATCTGGAACTCATAATGATCTTTTGTTATATATTAGTAACATTTTCTGAAAATTGGGTCTTTAAATTATGCATATTTGAAGTTCATAATGTTTAGATATTAGCTTTTTAAAAAGTTTTTAGATGTTTTTGTCCGCATATATCTCTTGCGATACAAATATCAGCATTTTTAACATATTTAGATCCAAAATTATATTATTTTTTAAAGGAAAAAAACTTATATTAGTCTTTTGAATAGTGTATACAAGATTTTATATGAGTGGATGGTTGAAAGACCGTGCCGTGAGAAAGGCCGAGTCTTTGACATTATTGCCTTTATGTTGCGCACTAGGGCCACTTGCTTTGGGAATCTTTAGCTATTTTATATCACCGTTTATGTAAATGTATATAATATTAGACCCGAGACCTTGTATAGTTTATATGTTTCTCTCTTATAAATACGGCCTCTCATTCCACACCCTAAACCAATCATAAACATACACTCATACTGAAGCTTGATGGACATTGCCCATTGGAGTAGAGTTGCATGAAGTGGAGTAGAGTATAATGCAGCCAAGGATGACTTGCCGGAATGCGTTCATCATGCGTGTAGATAGGTATCGGTGATGTTGATGAACGTATTTCTGGCAAGTCGTCCTTCGGCTACATTTTGCTCTCTTCTACTCATGCAAACTCTCCATGGGATATTCTACATTTTCATTCTTTCAAATGTCTCTCATATTAACAAACCGTGGGTGTTGATCAGATTATCAGAAGGCCAGCATCGGTATAATAGTATATGTATTGCATCTATTAATGAATAGATAAATCTTATTTTGATGAAGTTTAACGTTCCTTTGTTTTTTTCACAGAAAAAAATAGTGGACACATAAAATAAGATATATTTCATGCAAAATCTGTAATGAATCCATTCCACTAAATGGGCTTGAGCTTCATGTTTTTTTTTTTTTGGAAATGCAACGGTTTTGTGGACAAAACGTTTCGGCCGCTGCTGTCTGCATAATTGTTTCACATGTTTAAGAGTTAGATTATCTAAAACTAGTGATAATGGAAAAATACATGATTGTCTTGTAGGTTTGGTGAGCCAAATAAAACCTTTACGCTTACAATATGAAAATTATGATTGCAAAGCCCTTTCTCAATTTTTTTTATGATTTCTATGGGAACGAACCTGCTTGCATCGCCCGTCCTAGTCTATGCATAGGTCGGTTTAGAATGATCACAACATACAGATCATATCAAAAATATCATGAAAAGTTCAGCACTGATTAGGTTATTATCTTTTGTAAATTTACTTAGCAATCAAGAAAGTTATATAAAAGCGATGAAGAAAGGAAGCATAAAAGTTACAAAGAAAAAAACCAGCATAAAAGAAGCCGAAGTTTGTGGAATATATTGAAGTATGCGTTATCGGGTTTGGGAATCTAAGTACTGTAGGCCGACAAAAGTAGAGATGTAATAAAGATTTTGGTCAGGCAATCATATATCCAAATCTTTGTACGCATTTCAACGACGACACTCATCATCGCTTTCTTCTTTAAACTGTATCAGCTTTTTAGTTAGGTGCGTTATCATCATGTTCCTATCGTACGTGTACTCTTTCTTTTGTAGTTTGCTTATACAATCTAATGAGCATATGAAGAACAGGACAGGACAAGAGAAAAACGCCACCATTTACTAGGAAAAGCGAAGCGCACTCGTTCAGACGAATCATTTTAATTTTGTAAGCAGGTTAAGGACTTTTTAGTTAGATTGATAATTTTGGAGTAGCTTTTTGTTGTTGTTATTACGGATGCGAGAAAAACAATAAGAAACAGAGGAATAAAACACAATAACTAACCAACGCGTGTTGGCCTAGTGGTAAAAGAACTCTGACTGGAGTGCTGGTCCTGGGTCCGATTCGCGTTGGCCACGAGAGAATTTACATGAGCTTCTCTCGTCCTCCAGACCACTTCGCGTAACCAGGGATTCTTAAGTGGACGCTTAAAAATCCTGTAATGGCATGGGCATAAGCCCGGTGGACTAGTCGATCACACTTAGTGGTCGGATACTCTGGATTATCAAAAAAAACACAATAACTAAAGTAACGTGATTCACAAAATTGGTTATGTCCAGTGGACCACGCACAAAAATATATTACTACGTTCCACAGAGATAAATTGGTTATCATTCTGCATACTTCCGTTTATAACTTCAATAGAATATCCTTTAGAAAAAAAAAATTACCACGACAAGTACCGAGGAGATGATGCATCTCATGGGCACGTTACAACTAGTGTCCAATATTTCACGCACATGGACTCAAACGGTCATACGACTCACTCATACTCTTCATTAATTTCAGTTGTCATAGTTTTGTTTGCGTGTGAATTGAGTTTCTAAGTTTTGAACTTATACTTATGAATCATATACATCTTACCGTTTACGCGTCGATTGATATGCATTTACGGGTGATTCTATCATCTTTCTTCTTGTGGGGATAAATAGCACTTGACATTCAAGTTAATCGAGACCAGGCCTGTCCAAGGAGGAGCAGGTCAATTAACTAAAAAAAAAAAAAAAACTAATAAACAAAAAAAATGAAAAAAAATCGGAGACATACTGAACTGTTGAATTTGTCGAATCTATCATGGCCTCCATTAAGTAAAAAAATAATATTTAATATTCATGAAAAAGTGGTCAATATTAAAATCCAAAGATTGATTAGGGAAGTGGGAAATTGAGGAAAGATACGAGATTGACGAGATGGGGGTCTTACCCAAAATGGATAAGGCCATTACAAGATTCGATCTAATACGATACAATAATTTAATATTATTGGAAAAGCTGTGATTGATTGATTCCTCACCCCCTTGCGTTCTTTTGATTTGCAAGTTGACTAGTTGACAGTATAATACAATTATATATATATATATATATATATATATTATCTTTTATCATACAACATAATAAAATATGGTAGGTGATAGGTCATATGCTTATATGATTTTAAAATGTATAAATACAGAGCCAAAACAAAGATAAAAAATGTATAGGTATATATGTACTAGTAGTTACCATATGATTCATATCTAATAGACATGAATATATATTAACGGTTGCTCATCATATCTAATGGCGCATGAACGTATATGGATATACATTAATTAATAACTAGATTTGATCCGCGCTTTTAAAGCGCGGAATATTTTACGATAAAAAATTTTACTAATAATTTAACAAATATTTTGGTAATTTTTAAAAAGTGTGTATTTAAAAAATATTTTTGTATTTAAATCAGTATATTTAAATTCAACCCGATTGTGATTATACCGGTTAATCCGGAGATCTGACAATTCAATTTATGTTTTTAAAATATTCATATTAAAAATCACTAAAACCCGAGATTAACCGATTGAACTGATGGATGACCGATATGTAACTAACTGGATTAAATTGTAATAGTTACATAATTTGTAATCTTATAATCGAAATTTTAAAGTTCACTATTTTGCAATTTATGAAATTATGACGTTTCTACAAAATTTTAAAGAGAGAATGATAGATATAACATAACTAAGATAATTATTGTATTATTTGGAAATAATGATAGTAGTATAAAAAATATATTGTTGGAAACATTGATAGTAGTATAAAGAAATATGTATATTGTTTGGAAACATTGATAGTATTATAAAGAAATAAATATATTGTTTGGAAACATGGATAGTATTATAAAGAAAGGAACATTAGTGATTTAATGTATGTTTAACTATAAAGTATAAATGTATATTTAATTTAAAAACTTACAAAATAAATGTTAGGTCCAACACAATGTTTCTGTTTTAATAAGATAGATGTGTTAGCTTACTGTATAATTAGAAAGGCATTTGCCACTGACCCCTGCCTGTATATACAATTTTAGGGCCCCCAAATGTGAAAGCATGCTCATCAAATTGGTCTTCATTCTAGCTAGAGGGCTTTGCGTTCTATTTTAGATCCCTTTCTTTTGTTATTTTTATTGGAATGTATACTTTATAAATTACTTTATCCACAGCTTGATACTACTTTTAAGATTATGATTTTGTTTACAGAAATTTAATTGTTTTATAAACTACATTGATAATGTTAAAGGACCCCGATTTTAAAATCGCCTTAGGTCTCAATAGACCTTCGCACGACACTAATGATATTATATACATATGTATATATATTTATTTATTGAATTAAGCGAGTATATTACTCTTAGTATTTGTTCTTTCTGATCGACATTAGTCTCACATTTCTGTAGAATTTCTCTATCTTTAACGGTGTACAAGTTCCAGACATGTTTTCAATGGTAAATGTGGTAGAGGTTATTCCATTAGAAACGAAAGACAAATAAATAAACACAAGTATGAAATTAGTGGCCTTGTTAAGCCAATTCATGGCTTAGCCCAAACAAGCACTAACTCATATGGGCTACGGTATACGGCCCATCATAAGCAATAACCCTAATTTTCTCAAACGTGCTCATGCGCCTATAGATATGAAGATAAACTCTGAAGAGAAAGAACAAGAGAACAAGGGTGAACTCGACGAAGAGGTTAAAAAGAAGATTGATGAAGATGAGGCTTCGGAGAAGGTTGATATCAACATGAGTTCGAAAGAAGTTGGAAGTCTCCAAGAGACTACCAAAGAAGTGAAAGAAGAAAAGGAAGTGAACAAAAGAGGACAAGGAAGAGGTTGAAGAAGAGGAGAAAGAGAAAATTAAAGAAGAAAAATCAGGAGATGGAAACAAGAGGGAAGTCGTGAAAGGTAAGAAGGAATCTTCATCAGCCTACAGCGATGTAATAGCAAGTAAGATACAAGAGAACCCGAGGAAGAACAATTTTTTGGCTCTTGCTAGAGCTTTTCAAACCGTCATTGACTATGAACTGCTGCATCTATGTGATCTCTATAGCACAACAACAAGAAATTAAACCAACAATGTCATGTAATTCGACGTTAAATTTTTCTTTCTGTCTAATTATCATTTGCCATTGTTATAGTTGTCTCGTGAGTATGCTTTTCGAGTGAACAAAAATACACGCACCTATGTGCCCTTTTCGAGTGAACAAAGATACACGCACCTATGTTTGAATGGCTTGGGTTCATTGTTTAAATACGCAATGACTAGAAGACTAGCTAGCTACTTTTAACTCCAAAAGATTACATTTCTATATGAAGCAAAACGTAATGTTTGATATGGGACATCTAGATGTGAGGCTGAGAGTTTGGAGTACTTATTCTTTCTTTGGATGCAAGGGTTGCTTTAAAGCATCTGCGTATATACAATAAGGCTTAGGCCTTGATTGGCAAATAATCAAGTAAACGTGTGATAAATAAAAGTTGAATAAAGAGGAGAAAAGTGGAAATGAGAGTAAAAGTTTTCTCACGGTGAAAGTAAAATTTTTTTTTTTTTTTTGAAAAAAGTAAAATTTATATATTACAGTACTTTTGTTATATACCGATATGATAGACATATTCAGTTACGATACTTATCACTTCCTTTCTTAGTGTTTATCTTATATTATAGATAACTACACGACTATGTATATATATGATTGCTTGGTCGACGATAATAATAAGCTTTTCCGTTTATTTCACAACACGTTATCAGCACGAGACTCTGAAATTCCGAGTTATCTCAAAAATCCTAATTGACGGCGCCACTTCAAACAGCTCGTTCTCTCAAACCGTACGGATCCAGACAACGCGTAATATATCAAATTAAAGCTCTTGACGAGACGAATCCAACGCCGTCGGCCTCGCCTATATCTGAGTCTGGACGCGCCCTCACGCTCAATTCTAAGACGCGCCGTCAAGTGACCTAAAATCCTGAAATTCTAAAACTCATCCGACGACTTCAAACCGTTCGTTCTCTCAAACCGTTTCTAAAGCTACAAGAGGTTTTTGCTCAACCTAAGACGAGACCAGATCCTGATCCGTTCCGGTCATGCAGTTCGCGATCCGACTTGTTCCAGCTCTCGGTGGTCCAAATCTACACTTCAAAGTTCTAAAGGTAAATTTTGAAACCCTAAAAGAACTCATAATCGAACATGGTTGATTGATAAAGGAATGACCATTAAAATTTGCAAAACCCCAAATCAAACCCTAGCAAATATTAATAGGTCCAAACCCTTCCATGAGTAAATCGAAACTCTTAAACCAAAAGTTCGATATGAGATTGTTTTACAATTAAAATCAAAACCATAATGGTTTCTGAATCTCAAAACCTCTTTGATCTGAATGATCAAATCGAATCCTTAAACCTAGAAATCGATCAATCCCCTAAAACATAAACATGATCGGTTTCATCCAAAAATATCTAAATTTTTTTTGTGATTCCGACTTGATTTCCTGATCTGATTGTCTAGTTAAATATTTTTAAGTTGTTCTTGATGTTTTAGAACTGCTTAGAATTGAGAATTACACAAACCCTGATTTTTTATTATGAAATCCGATTGCAAATAGGTGATTTTCGATTGAAATTGTTAATTTTAGTCTATTTGCTAGATGATTTCCCTGATCAATGTCGAAATTGACTTGAATCATTAGGGATTGATTGAAAATTAATAGAAATTTTCTAGATTGCTAAATTGCAAATTTTACTTTTTCTATAAATTTCTGGTTTTGTGAAAATTGATTTTTTATGGTTTCTGAAAATTTCCAAATTAGTTTTAGAATAATGGAAGTTAGAAAAATTCTAAAAAAAAATTTAGATTGATCTGATTTTTTTTAAAGTCATATAATGACTTTTTAGATCAATGGTTTCGAAAGTTTTATAAAAAAGTAAAACCTTATATTTTCGAAACCCTAAACCATATTTTCTCTCTCTAGAATCCGATTACTTTTAAATCATCTAGAATCATTTATTTGATCTGATTTATTTTTTTTAGCTCATCTTGATCATATAGACATTGATTGCTAAGGTTGCATCATGAAAACATTTTTTTTTTTTTTTTTGAGTGATCATATGAGAAAATTGGATTGCTAGATTGAATGGAAAATTGGATTGCATTGCATAAAAATCAAAGGTTGAAAGAAACCAAAGTTGCATTGCTATATTGACTAAAAGAAATAGGATTGAAATGAATAATTTTGAGGTTGAAAGAAACCAAATCACATTGCATAAATAAAAAGTTGAAAGAAACCAGAATGCATTGTTTGAATCCGATTATAAGTCAAATAATAAGACTCTAAAATCTATATTTTCAGATGTCGAATTTGGATTATCCAGCCCTTAATCTCTCTGGAGATAATTATTTAAAATGGGCTATGCCACTGCAATTGTCCTGAAGATAAGAGGACTTGACAGATGTATCATCAAAGGCGAGTATGCAACTGAAAATGAAAAATATGAGGCAGTAACAATTATTCGCCAACATCTCACTGAGGATCTCAGAGATCAGTATCTAAATATTGAGAACCCTCTAGACCTTTGGCAGAGTTAAAATCCAGATACACAATAGTGTTATTACCAAAGGCTAGGCATGAGTGGATAAATCTCAGATTTCGGGACTTAAGTCCGTAGATGAATATAACTCAGCTCTAATCAAAATCATTTCTAAATTGAAACTATGTTGTGAAAAGGTAACAGATGAAGATTTACTGGAAAAGATATTCCTCACATCTGATCCAAGGGATCTATTGTTACAATATCCATACAGAAAAAAAGGTTTCACCACTTATACGAATTTGATCTCGTATCTATTACAAGTTGAGAAGAATAATGAGATACTAAAGCAAAACCAGTGAGATGAGACTTCCTGAAGCCAATAAGGCTGGAGAGAATAAGGATGAATCCAAAGAAGCCACGTCCAGAATAATAAAAGGAGTGGCCGGCTTATACATTGCCTAAGAATCGAGATTTCGACATTCTGATTTTATGTTATATTTGTTTGTCATTTACGATTTTTTATATATATTAAGAGTTGTTTAGTTTTATATTATCATGTTTGACATGCTTGATAATTTCTTGATTGATAAATGACAAATGAAAATTTAAAAAATGAGTATAGTAATTAAAAATCATCCGACCAAAGGCATTGCCTAAAAGGGGCATAAATTATTCACCCAAATAAAAGCCTCATTTGAGTTATAAAATTTTTGAAAAATGAATGGTTTCCACATTGAACCAATGGGCAAAGGAAATATAAGTTCCTTAAGATTATAAAGTAAAAATCGCCCAAGGCATAAAAATGGTCGAGACTGTACTCCCAACTGATCTAAACTATGCTAAAAGATCAGTATGATAAAGGCAAAAGGCCTAGGTAACCAGATAGGTTGACCACGGAATTTTATACACTTTATGGTATGATGGACTAGCCATCCAGGTCTTTAAAATTGATGCAAAGATTGATATCGAAAAAAGGCACAAAAGAGTTATCCCATAGAATCTCATGTTGTGTAACATGTACACAAGGGAAATTCAATAGGCTATAATGTTCCAAGCATCTAAAATATTTTAGCATGTTCATGAGGGGAGAAATGACACTCCCGTGGTCCATGAACAACATTAAAAATCCGAGTGACATGGTCTATGACCATGATAGAACTTGGCCGAATTCTTTGGGATACAAAGATCACTAGCTAATGCTTGGGAACACATGTATTTACATGTAATAAAAATATGCATCAGGCCATATAAAGTGAGCATAGATATTCCCATCTAAGAATGATAAAGGGTCATGATCCAGACATAGACCATCCTAAGAGATTATGTATAGACCACCACAATAATATGTGCCGTCTAGGATGGAACCTCATAAGAAGATGAGATAAGATGGGAATAATGTTGGATATGAGAAATGCTTTCTCCCACGATTTTATAAGAAAACCTTGAGCCAAATATGGGTGATCAGATTAAGGCAAGGTTTACGGATTGCATGATTAAATCCGATTATCCAACATCAGGGGGAGAAAGAAATAAGCTGGTACAAGTATAAAGAAATGGAATGGTATTAACCATCCTTGTCTTGGCAAGATCCTCGGACCAGAGAATATGATTTAAGACGTCCAAAGAAAGATCATACAAAGCTAGCCAAAAAGAATGCCAGACATATTAGACCCGAAAAGAAAAGAAAAAGAATGACTAAGTCATACCAGCTTAAGCACCACAAAATTAATGTCCTAGAAGAGACATAATCAAGTTGCTATAGAGTCTAAAGATAACCAATATGTTCCATAAGATAAGGAACCTCGGAAATGAAAAGAAAGGTGCATAGAAATGACATATCCGAGATCATAAGGAAACCAGACCAGACATTGAGATAAGGCTGCGCAGCTAAACATCTAAGGTACCAGACCATGTAGTTTGGACGCCAAACTGTAAGGTAAATGAAGGTTCTTAGTAAGAATGAAATCTCTAATCGATTAGTTCATGTCTGGAACACAATGGAACACTATTAAAGAAAGTGTCGACACGTAAAAGATAAAGATGCATAAAGGAAATAGCACTTGAGTTTAAAAGATAAAAGCGAAGATCAGAACCCACGAGAATACAAATGCATTCATAGACTAAAGGAAACTTTGGGTGTTCAAAAAAAGATTCAAAGAATCTATAAAAGAGATGTGTATTGGCCATATATGAAACACCATCTGATAAGATAAACCAGTGAAAAATAGGTTTTGTGTGGAAAAGAAAATAAATCGTGAGACATGGACTAAGGTGTTCATATTCCTATTTAAAGCATTCAAGGAATGGCTTGATTACACAAGGATACTCACAGAGACCAAGGAACAGATTATAAGAGATGTACTCCTATGTGGTGCGGCTACTACAAATTCGAAAATGATAAAGGTCTGGATATAAAAAGAGAAATGTAGTAAGCAGCATGATTGATCACTGGATAAAGATGATAAAGTATCAGAAAGATGAAAAAAAAATTCTCATAGAATAGTTTTTGTTCCTAAGCTATTCATGGACTGAAACAAGGCAGCTGCAAATGATAATGAAAGACTAAGAAATACTTAGTACAATCAGTCCATAGATCCTTATAGAGGATATTATAATTCCTTGTGTTTATGTTATATATTTAACCAACCCAAAGAGAGGTTCAATGGTTCAATGATTTCAATGATACAAGTTATCGATTGATTTTGGACAGAATATGATGGGACTAGAAATCATAGCCGTGTGTATGAGTTGAGATCAGCAAGCCACAATTACATGGTGTAATGTGAGATGGTCGCAGGGAAGGCAAAGAGAACCATTAATTCTCATGCCAAAGACCATCCGACTCCATACTTCCCAATCGTCCATAAGAATAACCAAAAGTAGTGTGGTGAATTGGTTCAGGCAATTATAAACCATTGCTGTACAATTAGCCAATAAATCCGAGTGTATACTTGTGAATTGATTGATGTACAACATGAATCGACCAGATCGACCAGCATATGTAATGCAGCTAAGAAAGATCGACCAGCATTATGGTAGTAACATAAACGTGTGGTCAAATACCAAATGAAGTATATGGGACTAATGATGTCTATACATCAGTAAAGAAAGAAAGGAACCAATCATCATAAGAGTGGTCGAGGTTTATGGTCCGACCAAGTTCCACCAAAGTATAAGGTGGACCACGCCA
>NC_079516.1:14093145-14122413 GCF_000801105.2 Raphanus sativus
GTTCCGGTCATGCAGTTCGCGATCCGACTTGTTCCAGCTCTCGGTGGTCCAAATCTACACTTCAAAGTTCTAAAGGTAAATTTTGAAACCCTAAAAGAACTCATAATCGAACATGGTTGATTGATAAAGGAATGACCATTAAAATTTTGCAAAACCCCAAATCAAACCCTAGCAAATATTAATAGGTCCAAACCCTTCCATGAGTAAATCGAAACTCTTAAACCAAAAGTTCGATATGAGATTGTTTTACAATTAAAATCAAAACCATAATGGTTTCTGAATCTCAAAACCTCTTTGATCTGAATGATCAAATCGAATCCTTAAACCTAGAAATCGATCAATCCCCTAAAACATAAACATGATCGGTTTCATCCAAAAATATCTAAATTTTTTTTGTGATTCCGACTTGATTTCCTGATCTGATTGTCTAGTTTAAATATTTTTAAGTTGTTCTTGATGTTTTAGAACTGCTTAGAATTGAGAATTACACAAACCCTGATTTTTTTATTATGAAATCCGATTGCAAATAGGTGATTTTCGATTGAAATTGTTAATTTTAGTCTATTTGCTAGATGATTTCCCTGATCAATGTCGAAATTGACTTGAATCATTAGGGATTGATTGAAAATTAATAGAAATTTTCTAGATTGCTAAATTGCAAATTTTACTTTTTCTATAAATTTCTGGTTTTGTGAAAATTGATTTTTTATGGTTTCTGAAAATTTCCAAATTAGTTTTAGAATAATGGAAGTTAGAAAAATTCTAAAAAAAAATTTAGATTGATCTGATTTTTTTTAAAGTCATATAATGACTTTTTAGATCAATGGTTTCGAAAGTTTTTATAAAAAAGTAAAACCTTATATTTTCGAAACCCTAAACCATATTTTCTCTCTCTAGAATCCGATTACTTTTAAATCATCTAGAATCATTTATTTGATCTGATTTATTTTTTTTAGCTCATCTTGATCATATAGACATTGATTGCTAAGGTTGCATCATGAAACAATTTTTTTTTTTTTTTGAGTGATCATATGAGAAAATTGGATTGCTAGATTGAATGGAAAATTGGATTGCATTGCATAAAAATCAAAGGTTGAAAGAAACCAAAGTTGCATTGCTATATTGACTAAAAGAAATAGGATTGAAATGAATAATTTTGAGGTTGAAAGAAACCAAATCACATTGCATAAATAAAAGGTTGAAAGAAACCAGAATGCATTGTTTGAATCCGATTATAAGTCAAATAATAAGACTCTAAAATCTATATTTTCAGATGTCGAATTTGGATTATCCAGCCCTTAATCTCTCTGGAGATAATTATTTAAAATGGGCTATGACCACTGCAATTGTCCTGAAGATAAGAGGACTTGACAGATGTATCATCAAAGGCGAGTATGCAACTGAAAATGAAAAATATGAGGCAGTAACAATTATTCGCCAACATCTCACTGAGGATCTCAGAGATCAGTATCTAAATATTGAGAACCCTCTAGACCTTTGGGCAGAGTTAAAATCCAGATACACAATAGTGTTATTACCAAAGGCTAGGCATGAGTGGATAAATCTCAGATTTCGGGACTTTAAGTCCGTAGATGAATATAACTCAGCTCTAATCAAAATCATTTCTAAATTGAAACTATGTGTGAAAAGGTAACAGATGAAGATTTACTGGAAAAGATATTCCTCACATCTGATCCAAGGGATCTATTGTTACAATATCCATACAGAAAAAAAGGTTTCACCACTTATACGAATTTGATCTCGTATCTATTACAAGTTGAGAAGAATAATGAGATACTAAAGCAAAACCAGTGAGATGAGACTTCCTGAAGCCAATAAGGCTGGAGAGAATAAGGATGAATCCAAAGAAGCCACGTCCAGAATAATAAAAGGAGTGGCCGGCTTATACATTGCCTAAGAATCGAGATTTCGACATTCTGATTTTATGTTATATTTGTTTGTCATTTACGATTTTTTATATATATTAAGAGTTGTTTTAGTTTTATATTATCATGTTTGACATGCTTGATAATTTCTTGATTGATAAATGACAAATGAAAATTTAAAAAATGAGTATAGTAATTAAAAATCATCCGACCAAAGGCATTGCCTAAAAGGGGCATAAATTATTCACCCAAATAAAAGCCTCATTTGAGTTATAAAATTTTGAAAAATGAATGGTTTCCACATTGAACCAATGGGCAAAGGAAATATAAGTTCCTTAAGATTATAAAGTAAAAATCGCCCAAGGCATAAAAATGGTCGAGACTGTACTCCCAACTGATCTAAACTATGCTAAAAGATCAGTATGATAAAGGCAAAAGGCCTAGGTAACCAGATAGGTTGACCACGGAATTTTATACACTTTATGGTATGATTGGACTAGCCATCCAGGTCTTTAAAATTGATGCAAAGATTGATATCGAAAAAAGGCACAAAAGAGTTATCCCATAGAATCTCATGTTGTGTAACATGTACACAAGGGAAATTCAATAGGCTATAATGTTCCAAGCATCTAAAATATTTTTAGCATGTTCATGAGGGGGAGAAATGACACTCCCGTGGTCCATGAACAACATTAAAAATCCGAGTGACATGGTCTATGACCATGATAGAACTTGGCCGAATTCTTTGGGATACAAAGATCACTAGCTAATGCTTGGGAACACATGTATTTACATGTAATAAAAATATGCATCAGGCCATATAAAGTGAGCATAGATATTCCCATCTAAGAATGATAAAGGGTCATGATCCAGACATAGACCATCCTAAGAGATTATGTATAGACCACCACAATAATATGTGCCGTCTAGGATGGAACCTCATAAGAAGATGAGATAAGATTGGGAATAAATGTTGGATATGAGAATGCTTTCTCCCACGATTTTATAAGAAACCTTGAGCCAAATATGGGTGATCAGATTAAGGCAAGGTTTACGGATTGCATGATTAAATCCGATTATCCAACATCAGGGGGAGAAAGAAATAAGCTGGTACAAGTATAAAGAAATGGAATGGTATTAACCATCCTTGTCTTGGCAAGATCCTCGGACCAGAGAATATGATTTAAGACGTCCAAAGAAAGATCATACAAAGCTAGCCAAAAGAATGCCAGACATATTAGACCCGAAAAGAAAAGAAAAAGAATGACTAAGTCATACCAGCTTAAGCACCACAAAATTAATGTCCTAGAAGAGACATAATCAAGTTGCTATAGAGTCTAAAGATAAACCAATATGTTCCATAAGATAAGGAACCTCGGAAATGAAAAGAAAGGTGCATAGAAATGACATATCCGAGATCATAAGGGAAACCAGACCAGACATTGAGATAAGGCTGCGCAGCTAAACATCTAAGGTACCAGACCATGTAGTTTGGGACGCCAAACTGTAAGGTAAATGAAGGTTCTTAGTAAGAATGAAATCTCTAATCGATTAGTTCATGTCTGGAACACAATGGAACACTATTAAAGAAGTGTCGACACGTAAAAGATAAAGATGCATAAGGAAATAGCACTTGAGTTTAAAAGATAAAAGCGAAGATCAGAACCCACGAGAATACAAGAATGCATTCATAGACTAAAGGAAACTTTGGGTGTTCAAAAAAAGATTCAAAGAATCTATAAAAGAGATGGGTGTATTGGCCATATATAGAAACACCATCTGATAAGATAAACCAGTGAAAAATAGGTTTTGTGTGGAAAAGGAAAATAAATCGTGAGACATGGACTAAGGTGTTCATATTCCTATTTAAAGCATTCAAGGAATGGCTTGATTACACAAGGATACTCACAGAGACCAAGGAACAGATTATAAGGAGATGTACTCCTATGTGGTGGATGCTACTACAAATTCGAAAATGATAAAGGTCTGGATATAAGAAAAGAGAAATGTAGTAAGCAGCATGATTGATCACTGGATAAAGATGATAAGAGTATCAGAAAGATGAAAAAAAAATTCTCATAGAATAGTTTTGTTCCTAAGCTATTCATGGACTGAAACAAGGCAGCTGCAAATGATAATGAAAGACTAAGGAAATACTTAGTACAATCAGTCCATAGATCCTTATAGAGGATATTATAATTCCTTGTGTTTATGTTTATATATTTAACCAACCCAAAGAGAGGTTCAATGGTTCAATGATTTCAATGATACAAGTTATCGATTGATTTTGGACAGAATATGATGGGACTAGAAATCATAGCCGTGTATGAGTTGAGATCAGCAAGCCACAATTACATGGTGTAATGTGAGATGGTCGCAGGGGAAGGCAAAGAGAACCATTAATTCTCATGCCAAAGACCATCCGACTCCATACTTCCCAATCGTCCATAAGAATAACCAAAAGTAGTGTGGTGAATTGGTTCAGGCAAATTATAAACCATTGCTGTACAATTAGCCAATAAATCCGAGTGTATACTTGTGAATTGATTGATGTACAACATGAATCGACCAGATCGACCAGCATATGTAATGCAGCTAATGGAAAGATCGACCAGCATATGGTAGTAACATAAAACGTGTGGTCAAATACCAAATGAAGTATATGGGACTAATGAATGTCTATACATCAGTAAAGAAAGAAAGGAACCAATCATCATAAGAGTGGTCGAGGTTTATGGTCCGACCAAGTTCCACCAAAGTATAAGGTGGACCACACCATATAATTGCAGTATCATATCCGGACCATATCATTATATCAGGCTGCAATACCTTAGCCATGTATGAGTATATTGGCGTGTGATGACAAGGTCCATGACTTAACATGTATATTTTCAAAAACATAGCATTATCCACGACAAAATGAAAGAAGTCATGAGACATCATCCAGAGATAGTGATCAGAAGAGTCAATAATAAAATGAAAGTGTCCACGGTATGGCAAAGCCATGAGACTAGAGGAACCGTGGGACATGAGAAGACCTGCGAGAAAGATTTAATCGCAGGATAGAGGTACATTCAAGTACTGGTCGAGTACTATCCGAGTACTAATTGAGCATCATCCATCCGACCAGAACATGAAGCCATTGTCGAGTGGTCAGCATCAAAGGAGCATGTCTTGACCATGTCCAAATGAAGTTCCAGAAGGCCGGCGAAATTACAAAATATTACAAGAAGCTCATCGACCAGATAGGAATGCATCGTCCAAAGATCTTCAGTGATGCATTCATCAGGGGGAGTTTCATGTGTTGTACTCTTTTTCCTTATCCAAGGTTTTGTCCCACTGGATTTTCCTGGAAAGGTTTTAATGAGGCAACATCAAAAGCATGAATGAACCCTGAACCGGATGTGTCGATCAAGGGGGAATGTTATATACCGATATGATCGACATATTCAGTTACGATACTTATCACTTCCTTTCTTAGTGTTTATCTTATATTATAGATAACTACACGACTTATGTATATATATGATTGTTTGGTCAACGATAATAATAAGCTTTTCCGTTTATTTCACAACAACTTTTAATTTATTTTGGAGTAAATATGCTGAAAACTATTTTTAGTTTGATTAGATGAAAATAGAGTTAACTCAGCATAATTTTTTCTACTCGATTTTAAGGCTAAAGATGTTATACAGTCCCAGACTTAAAGGAAGAAGGACAATTAATAGTTACAAAGAGAATTAATTGGTATTTAGAATATACCCCCTAGAAAAGCTTTGGTTGTGATTCAGTAGTATTCAACGTATGAAGGGTCATCAATGTGGGTACATGGTTTAGTCGTTAGTTTTGTAATTTTGGGTCAGAAAAAATTCTGTTTGTTTGCCCTTACTGATGAATATTCGGTTTGAGTTCTGATGCGTTAGTTAAATACTTTCCAATATAAACCTATTTGTATTCTCTTAGCAACTTTGATCCGTAAAATGCATCATAAGCATTTCAGTTTTGATGATAATATATCAAATACTAACATGAATCATACGATACATGTGATGGTCAAGTAAGTGTTATCAATCTCTTAAACCTTTTTTCAAGTTCAAAGTGACTTAATCTTAACATCTTACCAAAAAAAAGGAGTTCAAACTTACCTTTCTTCGGAAAATATAAATATAAACCTTTCTTTTAGGAATAAATAAGTAGCCTAATTGTGATGGGTACCATATGCTACTCAACCTACATTTTTATATCTTACAAATATCAATGTATGGCTTCGAATGATACAAGTTTGTGGTGGCTTTCCAACGAGGAAGTTTGTCCACGCACATGAGAGTTCCTATTAACTTTAACACTACAAACACAAATGGCACGACACGAATTTAGTACCACGTGTTCGTAAGAGTCCGTATAGCCTCTTCTTTCTTTTTCCGAACAGCTGTCGGAAAATAAGATCTAAAATAAGATTAGCAATCGCTGTTGTAACAAAGAAGAACAAAAAGAAGACTAGGGTGAGGGTGCACATTGTTTCAGCAACAACATTTATTTTCCTGGCCCTCAGCAATTACATAATTAGAAAGTTGTTGTCTTTTTATTTATTTTATTTTTTAACTATTATATTTATTTATTCAAGACTGAAGATAATGTTTTATTTATTTATTTTATTTTGTAATTCAAAAATAATTACATCTTCTTAATATATAATCATTAAATATTTGCTGACAAAAAAATTGTTAAATATTTTTAAATAGTTGGTATTTAATTATATTTTTATGATATTTTATTTATTTCTGGTGTCAAAAAGTTTAAATAAGCTTTATACATTTTAATCCTGTATCAATTTTTAATTATCTAAAGTATAGTTAATTAAATTAAATAATATGGTAAATTACATAAGCCGACATAATATACATAATTTCTTCGTAAACAGAAAATCCAGAAATGGATAACATAAATCCAAAATCCAAACAAGAAAACCAAGACTTAACGACCGTAAAGTTTACAAAACGATCCAAATAAAATGGGTAAAAAATTTGATCTCAAACAACTAAAATCAACCGGCATAAATGAAGCTAAGGTAATTGTATAGTTTCCCTAAATTAGAAACGTACCAAAAACATCCATAAACATCCAAAACATATTTTCTCAAAAAAAAAAAACATCCAAAACATATGAAGAGAATTACACAATGATATGAATATCTACACAAAGTTTTCAATTCCGATGTTGAAATAAGAATTACCCACTAAATGTTAAAAACAAATGGACACAACTCGAGATTCCCACTCTGGTTGACAAGACTACCTGAAATACCACAACAAAGAGAGAAACAAACTTTGGAAGCAGAGGAGAGAATCACTAGGACAACTGGACAAGATAAAATGGTCGCATTGCAACACAACTGAGCATCAAACCAATCCTTTTTTTTAAAGCATCAAACCAATCCAGAATCAGGAAACACTGAAGAAAAACAAGAACTGAAAGGAATGAGAAGACACTCGCAAAATCATTGATACCGTACTAAACAACTATATTGTACTGTCACAACAGTCTTTAAAACATCTACCTAGCATAGGAGACTCAAATATTGACTAGTCCTTCTAAAATAAAATAAATATAAATATGTGAGAATCGATAATGTGGAGATGAAAAAAGGACAAGAAACAGGTAAGCAGAAAGAAAGGAACAAACACTAGTTAATTTCCTCCAGTCGACATAATTTATAATTAATTTCCCGAATTAATAAAAAAGATAACATTAATTCGCTCCACCAAATAAAAGTTATAATAAACTATGAACAAAGAAAAAAAAATCATGAATGCATTATTGATCACTCATCATCTTCATCTTCTTCTTCTTCTTCCTGCAGATCTGAAAGAGCAAAACAACTCATAGACTTCAATGCTCTGTTCTTGAACGATGGTCTCCTTGCAACAACACCTCCTCCTCGCTCTTCATCGCTCAGATCTCCATCGTCTCCCTCTTCCACACCGTCGTCATTATCATCTTCATGGACAGGCAAAAGAGGCATAGACTTAGGGTTCTGCCATGAGTAGAACGACTTTCTTGCCAACTTGTTGTAGATCTGTAACCTTCTTTTCTTATTCAGTGGATTCTCTTGCTTCGGCACTTCTTTCACACTCCCTATCTCTCCTAAGTTCCCAAACGACTTTGATTTCCCTTTGTAATGACTCGATAAACCTCTTCTTGATTTAAAATCAAGAACTCTAATAAGTTCTTTTTTATTCACTAACATTTTTAGTTTTAAAATAAAATGAAACTTACTTGCTTGGGAGAGAATCTTCCAGAGAGCTCAGTGAAGCTAACCCTAGCTCTTCATCATTGTCTTCTTCGCTATCTTCGTCTTCTTCACTATCTCCCGGAGTTCCGATCGATGATGAACTTTCCGACGAGTAATCCACCGTCCGTCCTGACCATACTCCGCTTCCTACACGGCTCAAACCGCTTCCCTCATCGTTTAGCGTATCACCGGAATAGGAGGAGGAGGAGGTATTCTCCGTCGCCGGTAGATCGCTTTCTATTGAGAACGTTGTTCCTCCTCCTGCCATCACCGTATCTTCAGATCACCAGATCAGGACTTTCTTACCGGTTTGGTCGGGTTCACGGTTTGAAGATCTTCACTTCTAAGTTTCTGTCTCAACAACTTCTTGGTCGGATCATCAAATCAAATCAGAGACTCATAGAATAGTATGAAGTAATAGCAATGGTAGAAGAGAGAGAGAGAGAAAGGATAAGGTTTTTGTTTACTTAAAATTTTAGTCGAAGGAAGTAGATAAAGTCGATAACTGTATAATATATAGTATTGTAAGATTATTTTATACATACAACTGTAGATTAAGGCCTCTTGGTCCAAGTTGTCGTTTTTGGAAAAAAAGGTTCCCACTGATATAATATAAAGTTATAAAAGAGAGGGAGAGAGAGAGGCTACATGGCATACAATATATGAGTTTTATTTACGCAGAAACCCTCCCATTATTTAATGTTATTAAAACAATCTAAAAGAGTGGTTGAGTGACTAAGATAAAAAAAGGGAAGGAATAATTCATTGTGAGAGTATTTGAGCATGTATTGCATACATATCATATATCAATTCAACTGAAATTATTATCCAACAATTTTTTTAAGTAAATTATAATACAACAATATAAACTAATCCTGTGGAGCTTTAACGTTTTGTTTTCTTTCTTTTCGAAATAAAATATTCTCGCTTACAACAGTATATTTAGAATCTTTTTATTAATGTCAAAATCTATATACGTAAAGACTGACCCTACACAAAATTTAGATATATTTATGGTAAGATGCCAATATGAGGCATCACCAGTTCCATGCCACCCTTGGATATTCATATCGTTTTGGAGAAAAACGTGGTTAGTACTAGTTAAAAGTGATAGGTAAAGATCAGAGCAGGGGGACCAATGAAATGAGGTTGAGGTATAGAAGACTAGAGCATTTTTTTTAAAGATGCTATAGAAGACTAGAGCATCTTAATATTATATCTTTCTTAATTTTAATTTTAATTCTAATTCTTAAGCTTTTTTCCACTCGTTGGCGGAGAATCACCCTCGGATGTCCACACGTCTATCTCTCTTCTCGATTTAACTTTTGATTTTCTTTTTGTATATCTTAAACTTTTTATTCTAGGAATCAAATGTTAAACTTATCCTAGACTATATTTGAGAAATGATTTTTTAAATTTTGCTTATGTGTCATCTCTACAAAGACTCTCACCAAAAAAAATATGACATGGCGCACTTAAATAGATGACATGGCTTGTGAATAAGATGCCATGGCTTATGAATACTTAAAACCCTAACATTATATCTAGGAGATATATATATACGAGTTGCCGTAAAAAAAAGTAATATATATACGAGTCTTGTATAAAACGTATTACGTCAATTACATAAGTCTGTCTTCTAAACATAATACTGTCTCACGTATATGGCGATGACTCATGATGATGATAAAAAGTCTCACGTATTTGTACATCTTTTCTTTTCTTTTTTTGGTCACACACTTTTTTGTACCTCTAAAATCTAATCTAATTGATAAAATATGTTTTATGCCTTCAATCAAATTTCTTCATGAGCAAGTTAAATCTAAGTCTTTTATATATGATTTGAGAATTGATTTTGACACATGTACTTTTTACAATCAGTTTCACAAAAAAATATGACATACGTACTAAAATTGATGACATGGCTTCCAAAAAAAATATGACATGAATGATTTCATTGAATATTGATTTATATTTTTGATAAAATTTTTAGAAGGTGATAATAACTCATACATTACATTTAATAGTGATATTTAATTTGGTAAACTTTTTTTAAATATGGTTATATCTTATACATCATCTATAAAATAAATATATTCATATACAACATTAAAAATTTCGAAATATTATTTTATTTTATTTTCTATAATAATATAATTTGTATTACTAAAACTTTCAAAAATTGCTACAACTTAAAAATATATATTTTTAATCGTAAAATCATTAGTTTCATATATATCTAAACTTTTTTATAAATATTGTTTAGTTTATATTTTTTTATAATTACACAATTGTATATCATTTTGTTAGTTTTATACAAATTGATTTAATATATTGAAACAATATAAATAGATAGAAAATACTATCTAAGATTATAATTTAAATATATACATATATATTCTTCAATATATTTTTAAATAAAAAAATTATTTTATCTTAATTTAATATTTAACTAAATCACATCTATATTTAAATATTGGTTAAAATAATAAATCTATAATATTTTATAAAATTTAACTTTTAAATATAAATTAAATTTTGAAAAATTTCTTACTGCACATAGTGCAGGAAGACACCTAGTTTATTATTAAAGAAAGAAAAAAGAGAAGGCGTATTGGTTTGGTTGGCTAAACTTTATAGAAAGGTTAACTATCATGCATCCACCCAGAATCTCATGTTCTATATATACCAAATTCTACCTATTAATTATATGAAACTGAAACAACTTATCTTTTATGAACGATCTTAATATTTGCAAATCAATTAGACTAAAAGTTCAATCTAGGGGATGACCAGATTAAACTATAAACCAAAAATAAAAACAATAGTCTTTTTCATTTATAGCACACAGACCAATTATTGTTCTTATGCTCAACTCAATAAACCAATTAATAACACACCAACACCAGAAGTTAGAATAAAAATAAAGAAAATAATAATGGCCTGTGTGGGTTTGTGTACCAAGCCATATCATAGGGAAAGGTTCTGAAGCTAATATAGTTGTGGCCTAGTGGATGTTGGATTATGATGTGTGCTTATCAAAAGTGAGATCATTTGACTTATTGTAGAAAATTTTTATACAGTATAAACTAGAATGTTATTAGCTCGGGATGAATGAGATACAGAAGAGTCAGAAGTGCTAATGGAGTAATGGTAGGAAACGAGGGTTTGTTTCTACTTTATTTGAAAACTAATTATAAACGCAGTGTTTTCAACATTGATTTCAAAAAAAATTATGAATTAAGTATTTTCTAATACTAAATGCATTTCTTTTTTTGTGAAACTGATTATATTAAAGCAAAGAAAATAGGTTCTCTCTTTCTTTTTTAAAGAGAGAAAACTCTCTCAACCTCCCTCTTAACACCTACCAAATCTTTCGGAGGGATTGAGAAGAGTTGAGAGCTTTTTCTTGTTTTGTGTAATATGGTCGGTCTTATGATCGATTCCTATCCTTCCGGTTGCGGAATTTTGTTTCGCTAGGCGAATTTTTGTTGTTGTTGTGCTTTTCAAACAAAATCTGATCTTGTTCATCAAGTTTACATTTTCTCAGATTTAGTTTGAAACTAATAAAGTTTCCGATTTTAAATCGGATTTCATGAAGTCCGATGATCGGATCTGATAGCAGCTTTCGGTGATTTTCACTTCCATCCCATCTGATTTCGTTTAAATTGATGAATCTTCTTGTGTTATGGAGGTAACTTCATGCTAGCTTCATCAGTCAATCCTTAGTGGGACTGTTTCAAATGTCTCCGTGCTTAGTTCATCGGAGACGGCGGCATGTTATCCATCATTAGAAGAAGAAGATTGAATAAGGATGAAGAAGGCGACAAACGAGAAGCTGCTAGAGTTGTGGTCAGAGAACTACGCCTTGAAGAAGATCGCTTTAGCTTAATCGTAATCCTTAGTGGACGATTAAGATATCATAGAGGACGATTCAATTGAGGCGGAGAAGTAAGGGTTGAATCAATTTGAGTTTCACGGCGGAAAAGCTCTCTGGTGATCGGCGGAGGAGCGTCGCGGAAAAAAGTTTGGATCCTTGCATGATGGACGCGTATCACAAAACGTGGCAACCGATCTCACAAACAGAGCACGTGCATTCAAGTCGGTGGATAGAAAAGCAATTATAATTTTGTTTTTTCTTGTTAACCTTTGCTGGGCTTAAAATTCAAACAATCTGGCCCAACTTGTAATGGTCTTTTGACCCTTTTCATTTCTATGAAATGAAGAAGTAGACAAACAAAAAAAAAGCAAAGAAAATAAAATATAGTATGGTCTCAGGCCCAAAACACTAGTCCACTGAGACGAAACAGAGAGAACCCTTTAGGATTGATTTTGCCAGACAATCGGTTTAAAAGTTTTGCAATCGCGGGAGAAAAGTGAAAGAAATATCGACGAAGGCAGACGAGATTTGATGAATATCTTTGACGATTCCAAAAATCTTTTTGCTCTGCATGTTGTTGTTAATTGCTCTAATGAGCGTTGTGTTGTTAGAGAGCATCTTGATCTTAGGGAAACCGAGATTCACTGCTGCGATGATTCCAAGGCGAAAAGCGAGAGCTTCCGCGACAAGTGGAGAGGCGAAGAAGTCCTGAGTGCTTGATCCATTATTTTTATATTTATATTCTACATAAAATAACTAATAGAATACAATTTATAAAAATCGAAAGAAGGATTTCAAATTCTTATATAAAACATTATATTGATATATAAATTAATTTACTATATATTAAATGAGAAGTTATTTAAGTGGTTTTCGCTTAGATGTCAATCATATAGAGAGTTCAAGAAATATTATTATAGTCCGATTGGTTGAATAAGTTTTAATTTTTAATTATTTTAACTGGATTTAGAATAAAAGTTAAGTCTAGAACTAATCAAAATCATTTATCAAATAATCTAAACGATATTATAGATTATTATTTATGGTAACTGTTTGTCAAAATTACAGAAAGTGTAATAATGTTTGATTAATTCTTTTTATATTTATATACTACATAAAATAGTTAATAAAATACAATTTATAGAAATCAATACAATGATTTCATATTCTTATATAAAATATTATATTCATATATAGAGTATTATAGTTACGAGTGTCTTATAATGTCCATATTTGTCTTATAATCTTTTTTAAAAATTATAAAATTATCTATAATGGCTTACAACATTATTTTATTATAATTTTAAATTATTTATGAGATTTTATAAAATATTATAAAAATAAAAATCCTCCTAATATATTAAACGAGAAGTCACTTAATTGATTTTTTTACATGTTGATCATTTGTGAAGTCTTAACAAAATTGTTACAATTTGTTTGGTCGATAATTTTTAATTTTTATTTATTTCAGTTTAGATTTTAAAATAAAAAATATAGAACCATTTTTTGATAAAAATAGAGAACCAACTAATATCACTTGCCAAATAATATAAATTATATTACAAATAATTAATTATAGTAACTAATTGTTGAAATTATATACAGAATAATAACTTTAA
Organism: Raphanus sativus; assembly: GCF_000801105.2. Classification (NCBI taxonomy): domain Eukaryota; kingdom Viridiplantae; phylum Streptophyta; class Magnoliopsida; order Brassicales; family Brassicaceae; genus Raphanus; species Raphanus sativus. The sequence goes on from NC_079516.1 coordinate 14,106,823, forward strand.
TCAATTTTTTATATTTATAAACTACATAGTGTAATAACCGATTATTTTATAATTTTAATTAGATCTAAAATAAAATGTATGTCTAATTATTATCACTTTGCCAAATAACCTAAATGATATTAAAATAATAATTTATGGTAGCTAATTTTCAAAATTATAGAAAGTGTTATAATGTTTGATCAGTTCTTTTAAATTTATCTACTCTATAAAATAATGAATAGAAAACAATTTATAGAAATATGATTTCATTTCATATAAAAATATTGTTGTATCTATAATAATAATTATTAATATTTTATAATGTTCATATATGTTTTATAAATAATTATGCTTTAAAGATTAGACGGATTATATTTAACGGAACATGTGAGAACTTTGATTTAACAGTATTTTGCATTTAAATCAAATAATATAATGAATAAGATAATGTTGTGATTGGAAAAAGTTCAAGATACCTTTTTGGTTCATTGATTGTATGATTGTATTATTATTTAGAGGGAAAATTAAATATTTGGCAAAAAATATGTAAAATATTAGGAAATTATTAGCAAAAATTAAATAGAAAACGGAAATAATAACGAGAAAAATAATAAAAGTCTAAAGAAGATGCATAATATATGTTGGAAAAGTTAATATGCTAATTATATATATAATTTCACAAACATTTACTACTAATATATTCATCAGTTATTTTTACATCAAATTTATCATAACTTTACAACATTATATACATAATATTATATGAACTTTTATTTGTACATATGTTATTTTGTACAATACTTTTTTATAAATTAGTATGTGACATGTGCCACATCCACTCAAATGCTGGGTCTGCCTCTGCATGCAGCACAGAACAATAGGAATATGATGAACCAGAACAGTCCTGTCTGCCTCTGCATGCAGCACAGAACAATAGGAATATGATGAACCAGAACAGTTTAGGACTGTTTGATCCTCATCTTGACGTCCAGCCATGTTTAAGTGTTTAGAAAACAGAGAGCTAAAGATGATAAACAGAGAAGAAGCTGAAAAAAACAGAGAAACTTGTGAAGAAAATGAAGGAAAAATGATGGGTATAAATACAAGAGAAGGAACATGTTCATTAATCGTTTACATTTTTGTTTAGAGTTAATCATTGCTTGTGATCTAATTCTTTGCATCACATTTTAGCATTCCTATAACATTAATTATCCACCAACATCAAACTCTCTATTTTCTTATCTTTTAAATGGCTATAGCTTCTAAACTCACAACTTTTATATATTTTCCTGCTGTTCTTTGGCTCGACCACTTACCTTTTGACCAAAGAGATTTTAACCAATTACAATGATATGAGACATGATATATCTATAGGTAACGATCGATGAGTACTTTAATATTGATTCAATAATTGTAAGATGCAAACATGTAAACCTACGTGTCTATTTTTTTTTATTTATAAGTACCTACGTGTCTATTCATACAGACTACACAATTAATCTTGCTCTTTATCGGTCCATACAGTAAGATACATACCCATTCTTAAGCTTAATAAAAAAGTATCAAATAGCATATGTATCACTAGTATAAATTATGGTTCATACACATAATTCATCTATTATGTTCAATCTCTCTTGTCAAAAGAATGTAAAAAGAAAGCATAATAAAAAAAATACCAAGCATATGCATAACTAGTATAAACTTATGGTTAATCTTCTTCTTCTTCTTCTCTCTCTCTTGTCAATTGAAAGTAAAAATAACGCATTGTAAAATATAGTATCAAATAACGTATGCATAAGCATTATAAATTTATGTTCGATCTTCTTCTTCCATCTCATGTAAATTGAATGTAAAAAAGAAAGCATTATATAAAATATAGTATCAAATAACATATACCTAAGAAGTATAAATTTATGTTGATGATTCGTGACATTCTTTTTCTGTCAACGGTTTTTATGTAAGATAAAAAAAAAATATGCTGGAGCGTTTGCCGAAGACATGATAATGCCGGGAACACTAATTTGTAATGTTCAAACAATAAAGCACTATCAATATAAAAAGAAAACTCATAATTTTGTTTGTTAGTTTTTCTAACACTATTTTTGTTTGTTAGTTAGAAATGTTTTTTCATAATAAAATTGTTAATAACTAGAAATGTTGCTTTGGCATGTTTATATAAAGTGTGCGATTGGTAAAGAATAGCGAAACTTAATTAGAGTAAATAAAGTGGATGGATTGAAAGGAAAAGTAAAAGGGCAATTGCATCAGATAACGATAAAAGAAAGTTATATTAGGTATATGGAAAATTACTGTGCATTTTTTCTAAATCCCCGAGATGCCCCTATTGCTATACCTACTCTGATATCTGACACATGAATTTTGCTTCCTCTACTTTCATCTCTCACATCCAAAAGTTGCTAATTTTCCAAAAGAAATATAGTCCAAATCTTTAAAATTTACGTCTAGGCTATTACTCCTTTTATAAAGTTACAAGAATTACAGCAAGTCGGATTAGCTATCTCCGATCTCTCTCCTTTTATTGATTCATTTTTATTTTTGATATAGATTGATCTCTTTTTCAGAGATTGAAAAACTCTTCGAAATCATCTCCGCCATCGTGTTTCCGTAAGCAATCAGCCTCCAGAGCGATTATCTTGTAAGCATTCGTCTCCACCACAGTGTTCCTGCCTCCGCCGCCGTATTCCTGCCCCTACCTCCACTTTTGTTTTCTACTCTTCTTGTAAGCCTTCGCCTCCGTTGCCGTATTGCTGTGTTCCCATAAGTCTCTGTTTCCACTACAGTGTTCCTGAAAATTATATCAAGGATGACTATTATGCTTTTGTAATCTTAAGAATTAAGATCTATGCTTTTAGAGTTTTGAGCACTCTTATTTTTTTTTTTGAATATGATGTTAAATTATTCAAAGAAAAATACTTTTGTACATCTTATGTGTAACATTTCTGTTTTCAAAATTGAAAAGAAACTATGAGATTCAGAAAAAAGAATTTGCACATCCCTTAAGTTTGCGATGCAAACCAGAGCTGTAACAAAGCTTCAAACTTGTGATTCCCCTGTGCGGAAACTAAAGAGCACTTGTTCTTCACTTGATGATCAATAAAATCTTAATATCACAAAAAAAAATCTTTTCAATAAATATTTTTTCATTTAGAATTTCCAATGATCAAGTTGTCTCTGGATTAACCTTATAATATCTAGAGAAGGAAGAAGCTGAAGAACACGTTGTCGATGTATGGTAATAATAATCAGTTGGCTTTCTAACGAACGCTGAGTTGTCGTAGCTCATCTTCTTCGGAAAACCTTTGGAACTGTTGTTGCTGAACAAGGAATTGATGAAGTTAACGATTCTTGCTCCGGGCGAAGCTGGAGTTTTAGGCTTCTTCTTATTACTACTCGAGCTCTTCTTCGCAGATCTTCTGGTTCTAGTATTCTCACGCTTCTCATCGTAGACGTCTGAAACTCGCAATGCTCTGTTTTGGCGAAACAGAGTATTATCCTCTGGTTTTCTCTGTTTTGTCGTTGTCTTAGATGGGTCGAAACATAACGGTCATGAAGAAGATGTCTTCTTAGGGTGTGATGGTTCCTCGGAAGATGAGAAGATACTGGAACTGGAATCCGAGGAAGACGACACGGAGCCGAAGAACATATCTCGGTGGATTTTCCGGTTAGGAACCGGTCTGGTTGCGTTGATGCTCTGTTTCTTGGCAGTGAGAACAGAGCCGGCAAAAGATTGGATTTTATGGGGTTTGAGATCGGTGGAATTGTATATTTCGTCGAGGAGAGTGGAGGAGAATGACTGGTTTCTGGATCTATGCATGACTTTTTAACCAATAATTTTCTGACACTAGATATAGCAAATATGCGTAAAGCCTATATTCTCTAGCTTCTTCATTCAGCGCTGAGGGTTTTATGGGCAGCGCATGCTCAATTAATACCCACATATGCAAATATTTTCAAATCTGCATACATAGCTAATTATTTTATGTTTCATGGTTTTCCAGCCAAATTGGCCAAAGTAAAATGATAAATAGAGTAAACTAGCGAAATAAAAATAAATAAATAAAGAAAATGAACAGAGAAAAGTGAGAGATAGCACGTACCTCTTCTTCTTGTTAAGACAGGTGGAAAGTTTTCACCTTTTCCAGCGATATTCAGCTGAAATATATTTCTGATGTATTTAACTTGATTGGTAATAATCAATGTTCGAGACTACGCTAGACATCGATATTGACATAGATATAATCAATGTTCGAGACTACGCTAGACTACGCTACATTGACATTGACATAATCAATTAATCGGAGAAGAAATTTAGGGTTTTTTTTTTTTTTTTTTTTTTCATCGACTGATTTTATTATTTAAAGCCCAAGTCCAACTGAACCAGGTCCAACAGAACATACAACAGAAGCCCAGCTACAGGCCCAAACTATTATGAAAGGCTAAAACACTAAAGCCCACATAAAGTTGAGATCCAAAAAAACCCAACCACGACGAAAACACGTGTTAAACCCTCGACAATGAGGAAATTTAGGGTTTTTATATAGTGGTAACTGTTATATAGCAGATATTTTAAGAATTGAAAAGAAGGATTACTATGGCGTAGTGGCTGGCGCTATATTATTAACTGGTATTATTTTAGCACGGGCATTAGTTTTAAAAATTTACAACTGAAATAAATGTATTTTTAAGATATAATTTACAACTAATTTACAACTAAGTCTTTTCTTTTCTTCTTGTGAGTTGTGATGGTTGTACTTTAGGGGCTTTGTATCTGCTTTTTAAGTTGAGACCATTTTAATCTTCCTGAAATATCACCATGACAACAAATAAACCTATTCTAGCAAGTCGATAGTTGATTGTCCTTTTTAATTATGTTATTGACATATTTTATTTATATTTTTCTTCTTTACCATGCAATATCTATCTTTGAACAGTGTCTAGAAATGCAGAAAAAAAAATTATATTAAAGTAGAAGAGAAAAAGGTTCATGGAAAAGTTATTTGAGCAAACAAAGTTTAGGCGTTTTATTTTTCACTTACCTGGACTTTAACCTTCATCTTCTGAGTCTTGACTTCGCAAGTATCAGTCCATAACACACCTGCGTTATTTTCTTGTTTCAATGAAAGATTCTTTTGAAGATCATTGTTGTGCTCGTTTGACCAAAAACTCTATTTCAATTTGAATCTGGAACTGCAAACGGTTCCATCATATTAGAACTGTCTGGTTTGAAGTTGAAATTTTAGAAAGAATCTATGGAATGTTGCAAAGAATTTAAGAAATTACAATTTCTGAATGCAAGTAGAATTGAACTAAATAGATGGCATTATGAGTTAAATTTTTATCTAAAAGATTGGTAGTTGTTGGATCGTGGGATCATGGGCTCATGGTGAAGAATATTATGAATTCTTATGTTAGACCATCAGCAACGCTGATCTCTTAACAAAAACCCTTAAAGTTAAATTATTAAAATAATTCGCAAGGCTCAAATAATTAAAGGATCTGTGCTGACTTTGTCTCTTGCAATCTCTAACTAAGAATTGTTTAATTGACATATACATTACTGTACGCGGGCCTCGTCACTGCATGGAAACCCGCGATTGGCTACTATTTTTTTAAGCTGAAAAAAGAAAATAATAAAATAGTTAAAAAAGTTTACCTAGGTTACTGCACCATAATATCAACGTTGTGGATGCCTTTATATAGAAACACGAAACAGTTTTTGCATTTAAATGTTTTTGTAATTTTTTTTCTTTAATTTGTAGATCATTTTTCATGTGTCAAATTTTGATTGATCAAGTGACTTGAACTACTTTGACGTGATTTTTAGGTTTTCTTCAAATTTTAATGAAGGGCAAGAATGTCTTTTATAATTCATCTTCTACAGAACTCCCATGTAACCCTACAATAAGCCGCATATATTTTGTCTGCCATCGGTTTCATCATTTTCTTTCGATTTTCTTCGTGGTTTTATCTAAATCTAAAGTGGAATACATCAAGTTTTGATCAAAAACAAATATTGTAAGAAGCTTTTTTCAACATCTCCGAGTTTTGGGCCGAGTTGAGTCAAATCGCTACAGTAAACCTCTGTGGAGCGTGTTTCCGCCGCGTACTCGTACGCACAGACAGCGTTTTCGAACAGGGACTCTAATAATAAAGCTGAATAGAAAGTAAAAATAATTTACTCCAAAATATTTACTCCAAAAAGGTCATTCAATCATACCCAAAAAGTGTATGTTTCGACGTTGATGTTTATATATAATAGTATCCTCTACATGGTACGGGAGGTAAGGGTAATAATCCCTTATATATAAAGAGAAACATTGGATTTAATACATTCACACTAATATTGTCACGTGTCGTTCTCACAATCAATTTAAAAATCGATTGAATATAATTTATATAAATTGTTTTTTTCTATTCTTTAAATAAAAACTACGGAATTACCAAAATATAACTAATATATATATGACAATTAATGATTATAATAAATAAATTTCGATAACAATTTATATTTCTTCCATCATTTTTTGTATAATTTTATATTATTAAAATAAATAAACAATTATATTAGCTATAAATTTTAAATTTAGATTTTTCGTATATGTTATATTTTGAATTTAAAATACTGATATGAATTACTAAAACAGTTAAAATTAATTATGTTAAAAATTAATGATCAATGGTTTAACATCTCTTATATATTAATTGAGAAACATTACAACATTATTTTGTAGTTACGTGTCCCCATAATAATGAAATTCAGAATTTTTAGAAAATTAGGTTGGTCCATCTTAATTTATATTATACTTTTTATTAAGGGATCAAATCGATAAATAGTATACAAAAGAATATTCTCACACTTTCTTTAATAAAAGTACATAATTACCTAATAAGATTAACATATCATATATGACGATTAATGATTATAAATAATAAATATCTGATAAGAAGTTTTGTATTGTAGCTCTTTTTATTGATTTTGTATTATTCAAAGATATTAAACACTCACATTAACCATATAATATAATTGTTTTATATGTTATATTTTGATTTTTTAAACAACCATAAATTATTAAAAATTTTAAAATCCCACTTTGAAAATTTTTGTGATCAATGGTTTAATTATTTTGTTATAATAAGATACAAATAATCATAAAATTGTATTAATACGATTTTTATTTAATAAATAATCAAAATTATATATATATATATATATATATATATATATATATATATATATATATATATATTCAGTTGACGACTTTAAACAAGAAAATATGCTACATCAATTTAGTCGTCCAATTAAAACCTTTCAAACTATGTGGAAGACTAATGTCAAATTCATTCCGTTTTGAAAATAATACTAAGCTGCTGGTTCTAAAACCATTAAATAGTTCTCAATGATGTTAAAGTAAAGTATTAAAAAGATTGTAAAATATGTTTTTATAATAAAAATTCACTTGATGACCACATTAAGATTTTTATAAGTATAAATATGGTGATAAAAATTTTAAACTCAAATCGATCAGGTTCACCATAAAACAAAATAGATTTAGGTTCACTATTACAATTACAAATGATCAGACCAACATATAAATAATTATACAATCAAACCTCTATAAATTAATAATGTTGGGACCAACAAAACTATATTTTTTTATTAATTTATAGAGATATTAATTTATCGATATACTAATTGAACCAAAAGAATCAATTTGGGACTATAAAACTATATTATTTTATAGGGTTTTTTAGTATATATTAATTTATAGAGTATTAATTTAAAGAGGTTATACTGTATAAAGAAAACACAACTGTATGCATATTAAAAAAAATTCAAATACATATATATATTTAATTTGTAAATACTATATATCTTTTAATCTCATATATATTAATTGAAGAGCATTGCAATTTTTAAGTGTAGCCACATGTCATTACCAGGTTTATTTTCAGAAGAATCCTTAGAAAAAGGTTGGTCCATCCAAATATATATTATACTTTTTATAAAATTAATTATTAATACATTAAATATACTTCTTCATTGTTTTTTTTAAATAAAACAAACGGAATTACCTAATATGGTTAACATATTTTGAATAATAAAGATTTGTATTAATTTTTGTATCCTCCATCATTTTAGTTTAATTTATATTGTTAAAAACTTTAAACAATCACATTAACTATATAGTAAAAGTTATATTTTTCTTATATGTCATATTTTGAATTTTAAAACGACTATAAATTACTAAAACTGTTAGAATGTTTACAATTAAAATTTTGTGAACTATTGGTTTGCTTTTGAAAAAAAAAATTAATATTTGTTAACCCTCACATGCAAAAAACTGTAGATCCTTTCCAAAACTTTACCACTCTCAAACTAAAATCTTCTTCTCCACTCCATACCAACAAAGCCTCCTCATCACTTAACCCTATCCCTGGAAGTCTCTCCACAAACCCCAACTCTCCCAATTCCTACTGAAGTGAAATCTTCATGTGCACTGCCAATTACTACCTCAAACCCTCGATGGTACCTCCCACTCCAACTTTGGTTGTAAGACTGCGTCTTAATTAATGAGGATAAACTCTCAAAAGACTTGCTCTAACAGGATCAATTCATTGTGTAATGGTTTTTATGGAAATGAGACATTGACGGTAATAACTCTGCAAGAGTTGCATGGAATACAGTGGTACTTACAAAAAAAAACAGGGCGGTTTGGGCAAAAATTAAGGATCTTAACACTTGGAACAAAGCTTGCTATCTAAAGCTAGTTTGGATGCTATTCTTCAGCTGGTACTGGACTACCAATGCACAACTACTGGTACTGGACTACCAAACCAAGTAGCTTCTACTCTTGGCTAGAAACAAACTCCTGAAGCTTATAAAAGACTTAGTTTCCCACTGATTAATAAACTTAAGCTGCAGGATGGACCATCGGCTAGGTTCTGGTTTGACAAATGGACACCCTTTGGCAGTTTATCAACCTTTCTCCAAGGCTCATCGTCAAGGCTTGGGATCCCTCTCAATGCAAAAGTTGCGTCTCTATGCATAAATGGATTGTGGCGCCAACAACTTCAGCTGCACACCTATTTAACTACAATCACACTCACAAAAGACAAAGACTATTATGAATGGGAAGTGGCTGGGAACCTGAGCGACAAGTACATCACATGAAATGTCTATACGTACCTACCTCTGTACAACCGCACCTGATGTAAACTGAGCCAAGACAATCTGGTCTTCTTATGGGATCCACCTAACGATCACTTCCTAGCTATCTCTGAAGCATGCCTTTCTCCACCAACCTCGCAAGCAAGCTTCGTTAACATCATTGAGATCTGTCTGAGTCCTCTACTGATGGGCTACAAAACAAACTACTACTATGAATTTTTATTTAAATTGGGCAAGATCCTGTATCTAAAGCCTAATGGCCTTGAAAACAGTTTCTTCTTTTGTTTTAATATGTGAAAGCCTAAGTTACAAAAAAACAACTTGGTAAAACAAATAAAAAGAGAGAAAGCAATCTGATAACTGGAAGAAACTACGTAATCATATTAACAGCAAAAGATTAACATAATGATGTGTACCAACAGATAATTCATGAAAAACATTAGATGAAAAACAATGTATCTTTAAAACCGACTCATCACATTTCATTACAATCTTGACTTCCAAACTACAACAACACTAAGTAACCCGAGAATACAATCTTGAGTTCTAGACTTCCAGTCAACAAAATAAAACAGAAATAACAAGTCAGGCCCAAATCCAGCGATGACTATGTATTGTTTCTTTGTGTTTACTCACGTGTTGGGCTTAATGCCATATCTGTACCCCTTTAAAGCCCATGAGGCTAATATAGTTTCTTGTTGTTACTTGAGAGTCACTGCGTTTACTGGTTTTCTTATAGTTCTGTACGCTCTTTTCAAGCATGTGTCTCTGTTTTAATTGATTTTCAGTAGATGACTTATTTTAACTACAGAAAAGAGTCAGGACCACAGGTCTGTTCCGTACACAATCTTGAAACGACAGAACAGAGTTTTTTTTTTCAACTTTAACCCAAAATTAAAAAAAAAAGTGTAAGAAACTCGGTAAGCAGATGAATCGACCGGAGAGATTTAAACTTCTCTCGCGACCACCGGCCAGATAGCTTCTGAATTGATCTAGCTACAGCCGTATTGGCCAATTCAAGAACAGAGTTCACCGACAGAACAGAGTTCACCGATAGAAAAGGGCTTTTTCTGAGAAAGGGCTTTTTTGGTTAAAATGTGAGTATTATTAATCAACAAAAAAAAATACTTATAAACAATTGGTCAAGTTTTCAAATCTTGAACGGCACTCTTAAAAAGTTGAGGAAAAACAGAGCATACTAAGAGAACAGAGCACATCAAGCTTATTTCTATGGAATTATTGGATTTTTATCGGTGTGCACAGGAGCAAATTTACTGGTACGATCTTCTGTAGGTAATCGTTGTCACCATGTTTCCACATCCATTTAGAAATATTTATAGGCAGCTTAAAACCCAGTCATGTTTTTCATACTTTGCTAAATAGGCAGCTTAAAACAGCAGATTGATATATAAACGAGAGAAAGACAGGTCGATGGATTTAGAAATAAATTTGAAAATGCCAAAATAGAGTCAAGTTTAAACAATAAAAGGAAGACTGGACTCGTAAGTGTTTCAAAGAAAAAAAAGAGCTGCTAATAATCAAGATGTCAAGACTCAAGGTAAGAAAACTAAAGAATAAAAAGAGGATTTGTTTGTCATCTCTTCGTTGCAGTTTCACGTCTTGACGTCTCAACAGTCTGAACTGTCTTCTCTTGATTGTGAATCTTGAAATACTACATTATCTTGTTCCGAGTCTAGTTCCTCGTTAACATAATGTTCTACGCTGGATCCTTCAATTTCAACTTTATTTTTGGCCTTTTTCTTCAAATGATACATATATAGTTCAAACGGATACATCCATCAAAATTGGACTGGACCACCTAATTTTGCCTCGTGAGGGAGATATCGTGGGTGATTGTTAACCTCATAGTATTCTCCATGTGCAACCCAAACAAGATAATTGGCCATAAATATTCTGTTATATAAATGGCCAACGACTGTTTGCTCATCAAGAAATTTTCTATTCTCATACTTAATACACGGGCAAAATATTTTCTACTTTTGAGTAGATAAAACATGGTTTTTAGCAACAACCATGAAATATTTCAATCCTTCTGTAAATATATTGGAGACTTGACTGGTATTGGGATCAATTCTTGCATACATCCATTGCCTCATAGCATGATTAACATTACTCGAAGACATTTAGAAATTCAAAAAATCTGCAAGCAACCAACAATCTAGAAGTTAAATAAATCATTAACTCAATGCATAATTACATATACCAGGAACGTTTGTAACAAATATTTACCTCAGTTTTGCTTTTGAATAATTTATTTGGTATCAATAGACTCCCGAATGGCACCTATATCATGTAGTCAACAAGTAGACGTAAGTTTTCCGAGCCGTTCAATCAAGGAAGAAACACAACAAATTGTATCTCTTTCTTTTACAGGATAAAAACAGAGGTTAAGCAAATAATTTAAAACTCAATCCTTATAAAACTTAAACTACAAAGCTAATAAAGCCAGAAAGAAACATAATAGATAAGAAGATAGAAGGACTCAACTTACTTAAGGAAGTTAAACAGAGGATTTAGAGAGAGATTAAGACATAAAGTCTGAGTCTCTGTTGTGCTATGCTCTGTTTCACGACAAAGAAGGGGTCGTTAAGTTTTCTGGTTGGGGACAATAAGTGGAGAGAGAGATTCTGGGGTATGTCGATATTGAAAGAGATGAGAAGTTTTTTTCCCTTAATGATTTGGAAGAAGGTACGTGTCTAATTTTTTGTTTTCTTATTCTTTTTTTTTGATAAAACCTTGGACGTATCTTTATCTGAGTTAAAAGAAAAAATAAGAAGAGATAAAGATGTTACGTATATAACAGATTTAATTTATAATTATCTTCGAAAGAATATGTAAATGAATTTTTTGTCTAATTTATTTTTGTTTTGAATAGGAATAAAGTAAATTATACCATATTAAAACAAAAATGAAATTCATAAATAAAACTATTAGAAAAATCTCAAGAATCTGAAACTTAAAAAAAATGTACATGTTTAAATATACACTATATAAATATATTACTAGGTGTTTTCTTGCACCATGTGCAGTGATAATTTTTTTTAAAATTTGAATTATATTAAAAATAAAATTTATTAATATTATACATTTATTATTTGCTAATATTTTAATATAAATTTGATTTAGTTAAGCATAAAATTAAGAAAAAATAATTTGTTTATTTTAAATTATATTTAAGAATATATATGTATATATTTAAAATTCGAATCTTAGGTAAATTTTTTATCTATTTATTTTGGTTAAGTGTATTAAATAAACTTGTATGAAATTACTAAAAAAAATTCATATAAAAATTTTATAGTTATCAAAAACTAAAACTGAACAATATTTTATAAAATTTGTAGATATCTAAAAGAAACTAATGATATTACGATTAAAAAATATTATTTTTTTAAAAAGATGTAGAAAATTTTGAAAATTTTAGTAATAAAAAGTGTATATTTATAAAAGTAAAATTAAATAAAATTTCGAAATTTTTAATGCATCTTTGAATATATTTATTGTAGTGATAATTTATGAGTTATTACCATATTTTAAAAAGTTTACCAAAAATATAAATCAATATTAAATGTAATCCTAAATGTAATATATGAATTATTGCCATATTTTATAAAGTTTACCAAAAAGTAAATATCATTAATAAATGTAATTGTCCATGTCATATTTATTTATAAGCCATGTCATCAATTTTACTAACCATGTCATCATTTTTTTTGTAAAAGTGATTGTAGAGACGACATGTGGCAAATCACTTCGCAAATATAGTTTATGAGATTTTCTATTTAATATACAAAAAGTATTAACCTTCTCTATAAAAAAATATAATAAAAAATATAATCACTGTCACATTTTTTGCCACATATTTTTTATATTTTGTTTTACAATTGAAATGATTCAAAAATGTTGAACATTTCTTACAAAATTAGCAAGATATCTATTTTTTTGGTCAAAGGCAAGATATCTATTTATGTTGCAAAAAGTTGCAATTTAGTAACGAAAATGTGCAACGTCTGTTATAGTCATTATTTTGAAATAAATTTGTAATGAAACTATAACGAATATTCATTATTGCAAAAATATTGCAATAATCATAGCAAATTATTAAGGAAAATGGACGTCACAATTCTTCTGTTGCAAAAAGGCTATTTTCTTGTAGTGTGTAGCATTGTGGACTATCTACCAATATCTAAATAGGAAAAGAACTGATTTTACTTTGCTTGTAGTTAGAATTCAAGACATCAATGTTTGCAAAAAATTGCTGATGTTCTCCGGCCTCCATCCGGAAATTTACCCATTACCCATTGGAGGGCTTGAACCAGAAGGCGAAGCCTTAACCACACAACCAACTCCATCTATATTTGCACCATTGTCAAAAAGGTTAAATAATATTTTTGGCCAATAACCGATATCCCGTAGGGTTCATCTGGCCCTAGATGTGTAAGCCACCAGTTTCCTGTATTTTTATTCTGAAAAAAGCAAATCAATAGTTAAAACAAATGAGTTGTTAACATGAAATTGCATGGTCACAAGTTTGTTTATATAAATTACATGATTTGTAAAGAAGATATACCTGATGGATGAAGGGACTTAAAAGGGAACGCTCCGTTGGCGAAATATCAATGGGTTGAACAATGGGGATTGTCTGTGATACTTGAACAAACCCTGAACAGCCTGTATTGCATCCTTTCCCATATTTACCCTATCAATAATATTTACATATTGTCTACACAATCAACGGAAACCAAATAAGTTAATCATATATATATATATGCAGACCATCCAAAATCCATATGACCAAACACGTCTGTTGCCAAAAATTCCTGGATTTATCTGAGAAAAGTTGCAATAATTACTAACAATATCATATGGATTAAGGAAAGAGAAAAACAATAAAATATAAAACCTACCATAAACCCCGTAGAGATATAATTGGTCTGTTAATTCGCCCCACTGCCTAAATACTGTATATTTGACTATATGAGGCTTGATCCTTTTTGATTTTTAGGTCATGTGCTTCAACCCAAGCTTGTATACCACGATATGGACCAGCAAGCGACCTTACTCCAGTAATCTAGATATAAAAACGGTTATAACATATATATATACACACATAAGATCTAAGGTATTAATAGGAAGTGAATGTTTTACATGTGTTTCAGGGCTATCTGCTGATTGTGTATGGACATACTTCTCGGCGAAAAGGTTATGACTGGTGATGAACTCTTTTGTATTTCTTAGTATAGGAACAGTTCATTTTAGTTTATTTTGGTGTGTGAAGTTGTTGCCAATTTGACTATTTAATTGAGTCCTTGATGGTTGCACCTTTTCCCAAAAAAAGAAGAAGACAAAAATTATATAATCAAGTTTAAATAACACTTCATAAACATAAATGACCGTCAGTAGAAGATGAAAGTCTGAACCTATGAACCTGGATTGTGTGGTTTTTGAGTAAAGGGTGGTCAAGTCCCGGTTGCTTGTATATATATGTGCAAACGTATGTTACATTTTCACCAATCTGATCAACAACAAGAAATTTTATTAAAAACGATGTTGAACTAAGCCCACGATATAAGAGAACCTGATGCTTTTTAAAAACTGACCTTGAAAGATTTGAGAGGCGTGGTGGTTTGATCAGAACGGACTAAGGCTACTGGAAATAAAAAAAATTAAGAGATTCATAACGAGAGCCATCGTAGTTTGATCTGTTTTGGTTTTTGTTTTGCCAAGTCTCCAAGACTGAAAACTTTCTGCTATTTATATAGATTTTTTTTTTTTGAATTCAGAAAGTTTGCGCCTTGGGCCCTAGTCTCTTTGGCCCGGAGCCAGCCTGCGTCTGTACCTGCTACGGCCATGGACACTCTTCTCCGCCCGAAATTCAAACCAGGGACCTCTCAAACAAACGCCTAGAGAGAACTAACTTGTCCGGGTTATCTATCTATCTATGTTATTATTTGCGAAGTGATTTTTCGCAACGGAGCTCTCACTTTGAAAGTTAGAGTGGTTAATATCGATATTAGCCTTAATGAATAAAATATATAATTAAGCTAAAAATGAAAACGAAAATTAATTTATTTGATTAGATAATTGATTAAAATTAATAATAGTAAGATTTATCCAAAACCTAAACATATTTTAAAATATAGATAGAATTCCTAAATGTATGTTGTTATCTGAATATTTTTTTAAATATAAAGTTTAAAACATAAAGTATATAACTAAATATTAATCAAATAAAATTCTTAATTTTATATAATTGAAAAGAGAATATTAAGTGACTTTTAAGATTTATTTCTATATAATAAATATGTATACAAATAAATTTTCAAAAAATTATAACTAATATGTAAGAATTTTCAAAACAAATAAAACAATAATTTATTATCATAGTCTTTTAGTTAGTA
>NC_079516.1:14122513-14124664 GCF_000801105.2 Raphanus sativus
ATAAAGACTAAACAATTATATATATATATATTATCATCTAAAAAGAATATCTTTTAGTCACAAATAAAATTAGTTGCAAAATATATAGTTAAAAATACTTCTACTATCTATATAAAAGCTTTCAAGAAATTAACACAATAATAAATATATATTTTGATAGATAAATTTTATATATAAATAATTTAATATTCCGTAAAAGTTTAAAGATTATAAACAATAACTTGCTGACAAAAAAAATCATAAACAATAACTTATCATGATATAGTATTTAATTAATAATTATAAAATGATTAGGTTCGCTTGAATGGGCACCACACCTGATTTATATAGATATTATGATGTCAAAGAGAGACTAACAAAATCATACTTTATTACGTTTGGTTGATTTGTTTTGTTGTTTAAGGTAAACCTAGATACTCTGACAAAGAAACCATAAATAGTTGACGGGGAAATTTAGGCACTGGCACTAATACATTTTAATGGCGACAAAATATTTAATTTTTGGGACATATATCAGTTTCGAATGTCACAGATATTCTGATCAGATATTTGGCAGGCACATATTCCGAGTATTCTGACTCAGATATTCTGACAAGCAAAACAGAAATAACAATTTTTTGATATTTGCATTCAATCCCTACAATTTTTACCATATTTTCTTTTACCAAAAAAAAACTTTTATCATATTTGCACTCTATACTTTATTTTTCCCTGTCTTTTCCCTCCTTCGTCACTCTTTCTCCACAATATTTAGGTATTTTCCTTTTTTGATTCTATAGAAACAGAAATCTCTGACTGGTATTATTATTCAAACCTTATATGCGGAAAACTTGGGATTAATTACACGATCACTAGTGTTCTACGTCAAATGACAAATTTGGAAAGTAAACTGACTAATAGCAAAATAATACTCCCTCCATTTTTCAAAGAAATATATTGTAGAAAAAAAAATTGTTTCAAAAATATATTGAACTCTTATTGGGTTAAAATCACAGAAAATAGATGTTCGCAGAAAATTATGCATTTAATATTATCCTTATTTCATAAAGATACATATTCTCTTTGTTTCATATTAAGTGCCGTTTTAGACTTGGTACACATATTAAAAATCATTTAATTTTGCATATTTAAATATAAAAACATCATTTACCCATACACCTACTTATATTTCAACCAATACAAAAATAAACTCGAGAATAAAAATTACTAAATTTTGTATTGAAATGCTAAAACGATACTTATTTTGCAACGAAAAATTTTGTCTACAACGACACTTAGTATGAAACGGAGAGAGTATTCTAGAAAAAATATTGTTTCAAAAAAGTACATTTTTTATATTTCAATACACTTTTTACCAACTAGTAATTAATTGTAAACTTCAAGAAGATTAATTGCATTTATTGAATTTTTATTGGCTTAGAATCATATAAAATAGATAATCTCAAAAAAAATTATGCATGCAATACTTAAATTTAATATGTTTTATTTATTTGTGTGAAAAGCCAAAACATATAACGTTTTGAAACGTAAGGAGTATGTTTTATCACTCCATTTTTTTCATAAGTATCATTTGATTTGTTATATTTTGCTGTTTAAGGTAACATATATATATTGTCACTTAGGTAACATATAATCCCTCCGTTTTGTTTTATATGACGTTTTGGAACAATTTTTTTTCGATCTATTTGACGTTCTAAAAAAACAATGTAAATTATAGTGAAAAATGACTCTATTTGCCCTGCATTTGTTATTGGAAAAAAGTTTCCTGGCTAAGTTTACACTAATATGGTGGAAACCATCCAAAGTATCAAAATGTGTCAATAATTACAGGAAGTTTATGTAAATACATGCCACATGTACGTAGCAAATGATAATATGTTGACAATATCACAATCGGGTTTAATTAATCTTAAGCTAGGTTAATGGGGCAATCTGTAATTTATGAAACTTAATAAATTTAATTGATTTTATAAATAAACTGAATAATTATTAAACTTAATAAAATTACTAATTTATTAAACTTACTAAACTTAACAAACATAATAATATTTTTAACTTAATAAAATTATTAAACTTAATAAAATTACAAATTTATTAAACTTAATAAACATAATAATATTTTTATATTGATAAAATTATTAAACTTAATAA
>NC_079516.1:14124764-14236812 GCF_000801105.2 Raphanus sativus
TTGTTAGACTTAATAAGTTTAATAAATTATTATTTTTATTAAGTTTAATAATTATTAATTTTATTAATAAAATCAATTAAATTTATTAAGTTTCATAAATTACAGATTACTCCTATTAACTTAGCTTAAGATCAATTAAACCTTATTGTGATGTTGCCAATATATTATCATTTACTTCATACTTGAGATATATATTAACATAAATTTCGTATAGTTGTTAACATATTTTGATATTTTGGATGGTTTTCAACATATTAGTGTAAAATTAGTATAGATAAGAATTTTTTTTCTTTTATTATATTACATGTTCTCCACGATAAGAAGTAGTCCATTAGTTAAAAAAAGAAAAAAAAAGTAGTCCTTTAGTGAAGGGTAGAAAAGTTATTAGACTGGGTGTCTTAAAAAAGGTGACATGGATATTCTGACATAAATATTTGACGAGGAAATATAGGCACTGATCAGGTTACAAAAGAAAATATAGGCACTGACACAGATAGTATATTTTATTGGCACAGATATGTATTTTTGGATTATGTGATAGATAGTGACATATATTCTGACGCAGATATATTTGTCAGGCATATATTGACACTGACACGGATATTCTGACTCAGAATTAAAAAGGACATTTTTCTGTATGATCCACAAAAAAAAAACACAGATGGCCCAATTTAAACAAAATTGTACTAGGAGTTTAAAAATAAAAAACTTATCAAAACAATTAGAGAATTTAATTAAATATGATTATGAGTAACAAGTGTATATATATATATGTTTTGATATTGGCAAACATATATTAAATTGTTGAGAAAAAGTATAATATTAATTTGAATGTTTACAAAGATATATACAGTTGTACTGTTTGTTTTAAAAATTAAAAATTAAAACAAATATTTAGTTCTCATAGAACTTGTTCTATTTAATCAGATTACGACTAATTGATAAATGGTTAGTCTAACTATTATTTCCCCACGTAATCTACTTAATATCTTATAACTACATCTAAATATATATTTTGTAACCACTCAGGTGTATCATTTACAACTTAGCACGACAAGATCATTTATGAAATGTCCATGAACCAGATTGGTTTCTATAAACCAAACGATGTAGACTCCAAATTCACAAATATAAAATGATAAAATGACAAAATTTACAAGTATAAAAAATAAATTAAAAAGGATTAAAACAAAATATATCTGCCATTTGAAAAGACGGATCAGAAGTGGCATTTTAATTTTGAAACTATAACATAGATAAATTGATTAGTACTTAATCTAAACTAAGAAAGTTTAATCAATGTGCGAAGACCAAATAAATTGTGATCAGTCTCATAATCTTAAAATATTGTTACTATGTCTTATAATCTGTGGTTTTAAAACTGAAATATTTTGGTTCATAGGTCACTATGGTTCGATCGAGTTCAAATCCGGTTCGATCGGGTTTGATTGGACTGAACTGAACTGAATTTAATAATATTGTTGAAAATAAACAATAGTAACCAAAATCATTATGTATTTTAGGAACTATATTCGGGCATAATTTTCTTACAAATTTATTATTTTATATGTTTTATTAAAATATATGTGTTATTAAAATATATATGCTTATTGTTATATTAAAATTTTGCATACACTAACATATTAGAAATATTTTACAAATGTTTTTGTTTGATTAATACTTTAATTATAAATTATTTTATGTCTTATTTTTTTAATTTTTGTAATAGAAATAATTATTTTACGATAACAACACAATATATAAGAATTATCTTATTTAAAAAGAATTAATATTATTAATATAAATTCTTTTGTAATTATATAATAAATTCGTAAATAATAGTATAAATAAATTGTTTTATATTTTTAAAAAAATATTTATGAAAGAAAAAACTATTTTAAGATAACATAATATATAAGAATAATCTTTTTAAAAATATATTATTAATATACTCTAGCATATTTATAGTTTAATGATAATAGAATTAGACTACGATTTCCTTGAAAGATAAATAATTCTGATATTAGTCCTGTTGATTCGATGGATGAATTGTACAGTATAGTTGCACACCTTTCTTGACCATTGTATTGTATCCTCCAAAGTATCAATACAGTCATTTACGCGAATCTCAATGTTTCCCTTTCTGAAGAAACAAACTAACACGGGAATGAGAATCAGAAGAGTGTCAGAACTTATGGATGCAATTCCGTGTGACTATCACACCTGGCATTGCACTACGATCGGTGGTGCTATAGCAACCATTCTATTACTAAGTTTTTTATTTATTTCTTCATATTCAATTACGTTCTAATCATATATTATGTATCTCCTTTTCTCCCTCTTATAATTTGCCTATATATGATCATCTCTCTTTATATTTTTAAGCAAAAAAAAGAGCATCTCTATATACTATAATATGTGCGAGAGAAAGAGAGTAAAAGAACACCGTTTGTTCTGGTTTTAGGAATCCGATATAGAAAGTTATGATCTTTATGGAACCAGAATTGAAAAGTTAGGATCTTTATGGAACAATCTTCAGTTTATTGGTTTCATGTTGCTCTGCTCTGTCTGAATGTTCTGTTCAATCTTCAGTGAGATGTATTGAATGCTCTATCAGTTGAGTTGATATCGATGTTGTTTTATTTTGAAACCAGGATTGAAAAATTATGATCTTTATGAACAATCGTTAGTTTATTGGTTTCATTGTTGTCTGTGATTGACAAGCAATTGGCAGTGGAAGTTCAAGGGAAACTCAATCGGTACTAGTGGTCCTCAGGCTCGTCAGATTCGTATAGCTGAATGTCTTGTTGGTGATGAGACTGGAATCATTATCTTTACTGTTTTGATATATGAATCGGTGTTGCTAAATGGGTTTAGGTTTAAAATCTACACACTGGAATCTCTTTAATACAGCTTAATGATCCCTTTTGATGCAGGCTGGATTGAGAACTTGCCCAAGCTGGTGGAGGATATAGTTCAGACATCGATTAACACAGGTCCACACGGTGCGTTGCGTCTTGTCCAAGGCGTTCAGGCCTTTGTTGGGGTTGGAGGAGAGTGGCTGAATGATATCTCTAAGGTACCTGTTTTTAATATGTTTCAAGTGAATCTTTCATAATTTCTCTTGTTTTATGTGAGTGAGACACTGTACACCTCCTGTGAGCTTAAATTTGCTTCTTCTTGTGACTCTCTGCAGACAACAAGTGTCTGGTGGATTACCAACTGAAATGCAGCTTGGTCTACTGTCTCCTCTGTATATGAGGAAGCTGTTTGAACGCATGGGAACTACTTAGATTAAGCTGGGCCAGGTGATTAGTTTTGCTAAAATGTAGTGCGAATTGTATCCTTTGATGATCTTTGTCAATTATACTCCTTATATCCAATCATTAAACTTAAGTTGTTTGTTCTACTTTAAGTTATTGTTTCTGTTACTTTAAGTTTTTTGTTTCTGTTGCTTTATGTTTCTTGTGTTCTGATGATATAAAAGCTTCCTTGTACTTATGTTCAAAATCATTCTTTCACCAATGTTTATTTTTTTTAAAACCCTTGAATAAGAAACTACCATTGGAAGGTATGAATAAAGCTTTTTCTTAAACAAGGTTCTTAATAACATTTAATTAGTAAAATATTCATTAAGAGACACAATGGGGTTTGTGGGTTAATCATGCTCTAACTGACCCTTAAATAAAACAGATAAACAAACTAATACGTGGATAAACAACACATTTACTTATTATTGAAACACAAAGAAAAAGAAAACATAACCTAAGGGAACTAATTTATTGGTCATCTTGGAGGAACCACGCCATCTTCTCCAAATTGTTGCTCCATACGTTCATTCTTGAGCTGGAGCTGGAGCTTGCCCGGGAACCATCTCCATCTCCGGGACAATAGTAGTCCTTTCACTCCTCTTCATCAGAAGCTTGCATATGTAGACTATGCAATAGCCTACACCAGCAGCACAAAACAAGATGAAGATGATCAACCAGAACCACTTGGGACTGATTTGATCCTCATAGCCAGATAGAGCCATGTGAAAGAAAGTTATGAAAAAGAGAGTTAAAGATGAGAAATAAACAGAGAAGAAGATGAGAAAACAGAGAACTTGGGAAAAAAATGAAGGAAGATGATGGGTATTAAAAGAGAGAACGAAGAAGATGTTTCATCAATTAACATTTTTGTGAATGCTAGACTAATGCTACAATGTTGTATTCAAGTTTATGAATGGTAAACAATTTATTTGGTTGCATATCATTTATGTTGATAATTATTGGAATAGGTAATAGGCAGATCATGACAACGTTAATTCACAAGCAGATCGAGATAGGGAAAACAGAGAACTTGGGAAAAAAAATGAAGGAAGATGATGGGTATTAAAAGAGAGAACGAAGAAGATGTTTCATCAATTAACATTTTTGTGAATGCTAGACTAATGCTACAATGTTGTATTCAAGTTTATGAATGGTAAACAATTTATTTGGTTGCATATCATCTATGTTGATAATTATGGAATATATAGGTAATAGGCAGATCATGACAACGTTAACAAGCAGATCGAGATAGGGAAAAGGGAAGAAGTGTAGCACGTGGGATGAAAATCAGAGAAGTGTTTAGATTTAATCATTGTTTGTGATTGAATTCTTTGCATCAGACCTAGCAATCCTATAACATTAATTATCCACCAAATGGTTTTGGCAATTTTCACCATGAAACCCTCCATTATCTTTTTTTTTAATTGCTAAAGCTTCTAAACTAACAACTTTTATATATATTCCTATTATTATTTGGCTATATTATATCACCACTTTTATTTTTACCAAAAAGGTTTTAAACAATTATAGTGATATGTGAGATGTATATGTGGACATGTAACAAGCGACTGGGAGTACTTTAATTTTGATGATTTTTTTTTAATAAACATACATGTGTAACCTATGTCTCTATGCATATAGACTATACAATTAATATAGATCTCGATCGGTCCATACACTATGATACGTACGCAGAATTCATCTATAGACCTTGACAAATATATCAAAAAATTATGTTCAATCGTTTTGACCTGGTATCTTTCCGCAACAAAAAAATGATTTTATATATTCTTATGAATAATAAATAACTAAAAGTAAAACTATTGATAGTACCACAACAGATGTAAAGAAAAAAAGAACCACAACAATACTATCAAAGGTCTTTTTCTAATAATAAGCAGTAAAAAATCATGTTGACTCGTGACATTTTTTATGTTCAAACAAAAAAAAACTGCAATTTGTAGTCGAATGAACATTAACTGAAAAGAACATAGGGAAGCTGATGTTCAGAACACTAATTGATTAGAACAGATCGATTTCTTCTCGACTCTATGATGCTGACAGCCCAACCAATCTTTTTATATATCAATTCGACTCCAAGAAAAAGAAAAATTCATAAATCCTTGCAATACAAAAGTTGGTAGAAACAAAACTAGACGTCTATAAGGGAAATGAGAATTTGATTTCTCGAGAAAAATGACATTTGGTTTTCTCGAAAAAATGAGAATGTACTTGGTAACTAAATTTTCTAGCTTGTAAAAATTATCCAAATTGAAAAATAATTAACTGCGAACGTCACGAACGATAATATAGATACCAATTTGTTATTTGGTTAAAGATAGTATTTGGACTTGAACATTTCTAAACTGCGGTTAATTAGTTTGCTCGATCCATAGTTTAGGTGGTTTACATGTCCAGATCATAAATTAGAGATACTAAGTTATGTTAATTGGAAGATGATTGCCAAAATCATCAACACATATAATTACTTATCTAGATGCATCGATAAGCATCATCTCCTAGGTAACCAGGTTTTGCACTTCAGTAAAAAAAATTAGATTTTGGCCTGGTATCTTCCTGCCACAAAAAAACGATTATACTTTATATATATTCATATGAATAATAAACGACAAAAGTAGTGAATCTAGTGATAGAACCATAACAATATTATCAAAGGGATGACTATTAAATTCCTCATTTATTTGATAAATTCCCCTCTTTTTCTCTTTCTAGCTATTCACAATTTCACATCAGTTCAATCATTGTTTACGTGGCGCACTTTTTAAGGAAAAAAACACACAGCTCACAATCGTTTTTGCTTCTCTTTAAATAAATTTTCCTAAGCTACCGAAATAAACGAAACTTTATAATGGCCGCTGTATAAGTTTACAAGGTTGGTTTCAAATTGGCCCAAAATTGGCCGCTGTATTCACAAAAGAACTATAAAGATTCAGTGTAGATTACAGATGGCCCACAGAAAACAAAGCATGTGTAAATTTACTTAAAAGGATTAAAGAATTAGTATTGTAATTTTGAAAACAAAGCAAGTTGTTCGAGCCGAGCAGTGGTGGTGCCGTGGTGGACAGCGATAAGGCACTCAGCTTTTCCAATCGAAGGGGAAGGAGGCTCGTATTTGCTTCTGCAGAAAGATGTATTTGTTAGAACGAGCGTCTTATCAAAAAATAGACCCTCTTATGTTTGTAGTGCCAGTGTAAAGGTATTTCTATCACGATCATTTGAAATTGAGTTTAATTATGCCAGCTTCTTGAACTACTTAGTATATTATACACTTCTTAAGATTTTAAAATGATGGCCTTCTAAACTTTAAAAATGTTTTTTTCAAGAATTGTTTAGAAATGTTTCTAGATAGGCTCCTACCGAGCTGAGGTTGTTGCAAATTTATATGTTATACAAGTATGCTCAGACCATGCGTTCAGCATCTGTGTGACGAATATAAACTTTATATGCGAGGAGATTTTCTATCAAGTACATTATCTTATGTTGTAGTAGGACTATGGAATTGATTCAGGTGTGTAATTTCTAGAGAGTTGATATTGATAGAAAAATAAAGTTAGTAGAAAGGCACATATACTTGATAAGGGGTATATTTTTGTTTTTTCTTAAGGTTCCATATTATTTAATAAAATTAAAACACATTTAAATTGTATGATGCATATTTCATATACTTTAAGTAATAGTATAAAACAATATAAAATCAGATTTATAAAATTTAGCGAATATATAAAAATTTAAACCAAATATTTTTCTTATTTTTCTAAAATTATTTCAAAAATATAAATCTATTTTTTTTGTAAATTAACAAGTCTATAAATTAATAAATATGAAATTCTGATATTATTAATTTATATTGTTTTTATTATGTCCATAAAGAAAGCACATGTTTACCCTTTATTACAATTAATTTTATCAACTTTCAGATATTACTATTCAAAATTTTAATTCCATATCAACTTATTTGTATCTGTTAAAAACATGCAATTTCTGACATCCAATACTACTAAAGTAACGGAAAAAAATTTGTTGTATCCCACGGCGTAGTGCGGGTATCTACCTACTATTAGTAACGAAACATTATATTTAAAAAAAAGGAAACAAAACATATTTTATGAAAATATAATTTATATATATGATCTGATTTCATAGAAAAAAAATTCACCCAAAACAACTGTTTGATATTAAAAATAAACATCTATTTTAAAAATAATATTAAACAGCATAATATATATTAAAAATTAATTAAAAACATTTTATTTATGTCTGTATATTTTCTTAGATTATTACAAATTAATACAATAATATATACTAAAATATCATTGATGAACTAAAAATATTGTATAATTGCTAATACTGAGATGTTTATTCATTTTTGCATAACTTATTTTTG
Source organism: Raphanus sativus (assembly GCF_000801105.2). Classification (NCBI taxonomy): domain Eukaryota; kingdom Viridiplantae; phylum Streptophyta; class Magnoliopsida; order Brassicales; family Brassicaceae; genus Raphanus; species Raphanus sativus. The sequence goes on from NC_079516.1 coordinate 14,132,481, forward strand.
TTGAATTTTTAATTTTGATTTACATTTTCTATATAATAATCTACAAAAACAAAAATAAAATCTACAAACTTTAATCAAACATAAATAGTACTAAAGATTATTTAAGTCTTAATATTTATAAATACATATATACAACATTATATACCTATAATAAGAATACATAAAATTTAAAAGTTTTATGATTAAGATTATTTAGAATATTTTTTAATTTATATTTTATACATCTAAAGTATAAAGTTACTTAAAATTTACAAAAAAATGTAAATGTTGTTATATGTTCATGATTTTTCAAAATTTCATCTTTAATGTTCATCTATAAACTTCATCCTTATCATCATTTCAGTATTTTCTACTATTTCATAAAAATGTCATTTATTGAAATAGTAATTCTACTTTTACCTCATGTTTTGTATCACTTTTCATGTTTATCTTTTTTTACAAATACCTAAAATATGAGATTTTATTAAAGAGGCTAAAACTCTTTTACATCTACTTTAAATATATAAACATAAATAATTATTTAAATAAACAGTAAAAGCTAAAAAATTAAAAGTTATTTTTATATAATATTTGAATTATAAGTTTTTTTAGTTCAAAAGTTCTTATAACTTTTACAGTTTTTTTTCAAAAACATAAAGTTCAAAATTTTATTTTGAAATCCGAAAATTTTATTGAAACTCTTTTTCAAAATTTTATTTTTATTTTTAGTATTATTTTTTTATTTTTAAAATCTAAAATCCTACTTTCCAAAACGCATCTTTCGAATCTAAATCTTAAGTCTGGATTCACTAACCCTATAAATATAAATGTTTATTTCACCACAAGAAATGTTTTCATGGCTATGTCCAAAATTTTGTGGCTATTTGGCGATAATCACAAATAGCCACAAAATTATTTCGCACGTACGGCTTAACCACAAACAATATCTGAGCTAATTTCCACGGATAAAACAAATCACATTTGTAGCTATTATAGCCACAACTAGTAATGTACCAAATTGTAGCTATTTTGCCAAATTAACACAAATCTAATTTTGGATTTATGACACAAATAACCACATATGTAATTCTGGCTATTATATAAAATTTTATTAAAAATATAATTTTGATAATTAAATTAATTAATAAATACAAAAACAACTACCAAATTGAGTTTACAATTACAAAACAAATTATATTATTAAAAAAATATTTTGTAATATACAACATCAGTCTCTGAATAGATTCTTCTCCAAAATTGTGAGCTAAGAAAGAGCAAAAAACATACAATGTCAACACAACTCTTTATTTTGTACTCATGTCGTTGGTAGGATCACCTTTGAAGACAGCCAGAAGTTAATCTATTTAGGAAAGGATTGGATTGGTGTCTCATGTGTTTCGTGTGTAATCTATGAGCTTTACCTGATACACTGTAGAAGCTGCAGTCAACTCGTCATACAAGAGACAAGGATTGGTGTCTCATGTGTTTCGTGTGTAATCTATGAGCTTTACCTGATACACTGTAGAAGCTGCAGTCAACTCGTCATACAAGAGACAAGGATTGGTGTCTCATGTGTTTCGTGTGTAATCTATGAGCTTTACCTGATACACTGTAGAAGCTGCAGTCAACTCGTCAAAGTTCCAACGATCCCTACCTACAGTATGGGCAGCAACAATCCGCTGTTACAATGCCTCTAGCACGACCCAATCTACAACTTGGCACTGGGAGGTCGACCAGATACAGATTTCTTCATCTATGGAATCGCTCATGAAGTGATCATCATTAACCAAGTTAAACTGAACAGATGTAACTACAAAATTATTAAATTAGAATGGTCTTCTGATTCATAGAATGATACACAAGTACACAACATAAACAGAAGAACATTACCTTGGTTACTGTGAAAGACGATTCCAAGACATGCCTCATGACCAATCTGCCGTGCTGCAAATCTCATTTAAGTTTCTCTCTATTAATTTGCATAATTTCATTTTTCTAAAACTGAAAGCTTATATCTTTGGATGTATAAATATGAGTAAACCTTTAATTAAACCAATTGACTAAAGGGATTCCAGGGTTTATTGACTGTTTGTGACCTTTTTGCCAAAAAGTATTGTGGTGGGGCCATAATGGGCCAATAAGTAAAAAAACTATGCACAATTAAAACAATTAGTCCCTATAAAAGGTTTACATTAAACCTATTACTGCCGACTTACTCACCGGACAATTTTAAGTTTCGCCACGCCTCACAATATTGCGAGTCGTGTCCAATGTTTTAAATGGCATACTCTTATCTAAATTTGTTATATAAAAACACTGATAAAATTATAATTTTTTTTTTGATGACCCTGGTATCCGAATGCCTCAAAAGGAATCCGACTAGCGCCTAATGACTGTCTCGGAAATCTGGCCATTGCCCGCCAGAAAGCCCGCCGAAGGCATCCAGGAGGGCTAGTGATCACCCTATGTTAAGCTACCAGCGGCCACGCGCAGCAGATCTGGGTTTCTCCGTATTGGGCCCAAAAATCCCTCAAGATAATCACCACAAATCTGCAAGAGGTAGCCTCGAACCCTCGATCTTGCGGACAACAGGAGGGAGCATATACCACTTGACTACTGACACGTGGTTAATTATAACTTTTTAAATATGGATTTGTGAGTGCATGGATTTTATTTGATATTTTAATTTTATGAAAAACATAAAAATGAAAAATCTTTTTATTGAAGATTTGAATCTCTTGCATATGTTTTGTGAAACTAATTTTAAGATTAGGAACTCGTACTTCCAAATAAGTTCTGACTAGTATTTATGTTTTAATAATTATGGTGCACATGGAGGTGGAATCATTATCAATTTTGTACTTAGGGCTAAGAAAATATTCCGACCAGAAAATTGCAATTGCATCCAATTCAAATAAGAAAGAATGAAAGTAAAATAGAAAGAAACTGTTGAATCAAGCCAATCAATTTAAGCCACTTTCTTATGATCTCTCTTAATTTTATGTTTGTATATGTTAACATTCTATGTTATTTTTCTTGCTTAATATATTCTTATGTTTATATGGTCATTTAGTGTTTTTGTTGTCATTTTAGGTCCTTAAATTTTTTTTTATCATTTATATATTTTTAGTTTGCATGGTCTATTCATCTTTGGTTGTTCAACTGATAAAAAACATTTGGATCATCTTTTTTATCAGGTAGCTTAGAATAGTGAAACTGTGAATACTATCTGCAATTTGATATTTTTTTTGTAGCCACAAAAGATATGTGTATGATGAAGATTATGTTTTTTGAATCTCGTTTGTGTGACAACCGTTTATAATAAAAATATTACTATTAGCTTCACCAAATTAATTCTATAAGACCATTATTATTGGTGAAACTCTTTTTGGGTTTCTTAAATCTTATTTTTTGTTTTGGCTTATTTAAAAAAAAATAAAAAAGAAATCAATCGCGGACTTCCACGTGGCGATTGGACCCGCAAACAGTTCAAGAAATAGATCAAAATTGATTCTTAACTCACACCTTTTGTGACCGACTATTAGCAAATTTGTGGAGGCCACTACCTCTTTTAGTGTAAAACCCTTCTAAGAAACTAGGGATAATTATGCTCTAAGAACATTCATTTATGTTAAACCAGAAAGCATGATTAGAAATAAAACAAGACAAATACTCATTTTCCTTCACTGAAATCATGTTGCATGGCTAATATTTTACCACGTGACCGTGTTTCAATTGATATAACTGGGTACTCATGGGCCCTGGGCCCACATGAATAAACTCATGGACACGCTCATGTCAAGTTAACGTTCAGATCATCTCCAATGTATTTTGTTATTTTCACCTCTAAAATAAAAAAAACTCGATAATAAAGGTGGAATGTGTTCCAATGTATTTCTCTAAAATAGCAATCTCTATTTTATAGAGTAAAAAATAGAGAAATGCTATTTCTTCCTCTATAAATAGAGGAAAAAATAGAAATCTCTATTATAGAAGAAGAAATAGAGGTGAGTTGGAATAATTTCACCTCTAAATAATACTATTATAGAGGTGAAAATAGTAATGAGTTTGAGATGCTCTCAGAAAGAGTGACAAATAGAGAGAGAGATGGCGACTAATTGAAAAGAACATATGGGACATATGAAGTTGATGTTCAGAGCATAGAACAGATCGATTTCTTCCATATACATATGGGACTTCCACTCTACCTGTTCTTAATATATATCCATTCGACTACAAAAAATGCATAAATCCTTTGAACAAAAGTTAGTGGAAAAAAAACCAGCTTCAAGAGTTTGGAAACAAAACTAAACTTGTTAAGAAAAATAAGGATTCGCTTTTCCGAAAAAGTGAGAATTACTTCTTTTTATTTGGTAAAATGAGAATTACTAGGTAACTATTATTTCTACTTTCTAGCAAAAAAAAAAAAAAAAAAAAAAAAAAAAAAACTATTATTTCTACTTTGTAAAATTTAATCCAAAATGAAAAGAAAAAATAATAGCCACGACGTCACAAATTATTATATCAATACCATTTTGTTATTTGCTTAAGGATAATATTTGGACATACATATGCAAACCGTTGCATAGATAAATGTCAAAGATTACATAGATAAATCATAAATTTCAAACTCCACAAGAGTTTCCTCCTGGACCACCGTAATTGAAAAAGTACCCTAGACGAGTACGACGGTACCACTCTACCTTACCGACTCTTAGCCCGTAGCATCGTGGACTATCTACCAATATCTCAATAGGAAAAGAACTGATTTTATTTTGCTTGTAGTTAGAATTCAAGACATCAATGTTTGCAAAAATTGCTGAAGTTCTCCGGCCTTTATCCGGAAATTTACCATTACCCATTGGAGGGCTTGAACCAGAAGGAGAAGCTTTAACCACACCACCAACTCCAACCATACTTGCACCATTGTCGAAAAGGTTAAATAATTCTTTTGGCCAATAACCAACATCACCATTGGGCTCATCTGGTCCCAGAAGTGTAAGCCACCAGTTTCCTGTATCTTTATCCTGAAAACAGTATATAAATACAAATGAGTTGTTAACATGAAATTACATATCACTGGTATGTTTCTATAAATTACATGATTTATAAAGAAGATATACCTGATGGATGAAGGGACGTAAAAAGGAAGGCTCTTTTGGCGAAATATCAATGGGTTGAACTATGGGAATAGTCTGTGATACTTGAACAAACCCTGAACAAGCTGTATTGTAACATCCTTTTTCATCTTTACCCTATCAAAATTATATTGAATATTTACATATTATTTTTATTTACATATTGACTACACAATCAATGGAAACCAAATAAGTTGATCATAAATATGCAGACCTTCCAAAATCCATATGACCAAACACGTCCGTCGCCAAAAAGTCCTGGATTTATCTAAGAACAAGAGTTGCAATAATTTAAGATTACCAACAATATTATATGGGATAAAGGGAAGAAATTTGCACAAAAACAATAAAAGGTAAAATCTACCATAAATCCCGCAGAGATGTAATTGATCTTGTTATTCACACCACTGCCTAAATATATTTGACTATATGAGGCTTGATCCTTTTCAATTTTTAGGTCAACTCCATAAACCCAGGCTTGTATACCACGATATGGACCAGCATGCGACCTTACTCCAGCAATCTACAAAAGACCCGGTTATAACAAACATATATACACATTAATAATACATTCATACAAGCAATATTAGATCAAAGAATATAACGAAAGTGGATGCTTACATGTGTTCCAGGGCTGTCTACTGATTGTGGATGGACATAGTTCTCGGGAAAAAGGTTAGCGCTTGTGAGGAAGTCTTTTGTATTTTTTAATACAGGAATGGTTCCATCTGGACATTTTATTTTATTTTTCTGTGTGATGTTGTTGCCAGTTTGACTATTTAATTCACTCCTTGATGGTTTCATCTTTTTCAACAAAAAAGGAACAAATAATTGTATAGTCAAGTTTAAAATAACAAAGTTCAAAAAAAAAAGTTTAAAATAAAACTTCATAAAAATAAACCATAAGTAGGAGATGAATTTCTGAAACTACGCACCTGGATTGTATGGTTTTTAAGCAAAGGGTGATCAAGTCCTGGTTGCTTATAAATATTTATGCAATCGTATGTCACATTTTCACCGATCTGATACAAGAAAAAATGATGTTGAATTAGTTAAAGCATATCAAAAAAATAGAAGGTAAAACAATGTGTCTAGAGTTTTTTTTTTGGTTTAACAACTGACCTTAAAGGATTTGAGAGGCGTGGTAGTTTGATCGGAACGAACTAAGACTACCGAGAATAAAAGAAGTAAGACATTCATAATAACGAGAGCCATTCTTGTTTGATTTTTAACCTTTTGTTAAGAATCCAAGACTGAAAACGATCTGTTATTTATAATGTCAAAGAGAGAATAGCAAAAAAAAAATTATTTATTACATTTGATTCGTGTTGTTTTACTGTTTAAGGTAACATTGACATTTCTGACAAAGAAAACATTAATACTTGACGCGGAAATTTAGGCACTGCCACAGATATACAATAATAGCACAAATATAGTTTTTGCGATAAATATTCTGACTCATATATACTTGAATGTCAGAGACTCACAGATATAAATTAGACACGGATATTCTGATGAAGAAAACATAAAAGGAAACTGAGTTTTTTTTATGGTATTATTATTAAAATTTTATATGGGAAAATTATGGGTTTATAGTTATATTAAAGAGATTGGCGACAAGTATATGATCATTAGCGCTCAAATGGCATTTTAATTTTGAAACTTCGTAGCGTCGAAAGAAACCCTTTCTCAGGAAAAAGAAAGAAAAATTTCATAACGTCCATAAATTGATAAATACTTAAGCTGAACTAAGAAAGTGTAATCAATGTGCTAAGACTAAATAAATTGTAGTCAATGACTCGGAAGTCTTAAGATATTTGTTACAACGTGTCGTAATCGAACAATTAGTCAATTGTGGACCAAAATATTGAAGATTGGAGATATGATTCGATCTGATTTCTATTTAGAGACTACACAAATATATCTTTCTAAAAAAGTATACACGTATATAAAACCAATATCTACGAAGTAAGTTTTTAATAAAAGATTCGAACTTCTGAATATAGTTACAATGTAAAGCTGGTGGAGCTTGCTAGAGATTGTTCAAATCTAAGTTTTCTTAATTTAAAGATACACTAGATTTTAATCTGCGATTTAAAAGCGCGGATATAGTTTTATTTAAATAAATTTTAGTCCAATTTATAATTTTGATTAGAAAATAAATAATTTTAAAGTTTTCTATTTGTGTTTCAAAAAAACTGTTGTGTTATAATAGTGATTTCAAACAATGTTTTCATATTCAACTCAGACCTATGATTGAACCGCAAATCCAGTGATATATGTATAATTCAATTCAATTTAATAAAAGAATCTTAATTATAATTTTAGAAAACCTGGTAAAAATCTAAAAATCCGCTATTAACCTAAGATCCGATATGAGATGATCCGTTAAAAAAAATATATTTTTGAAATGTTTACTAAATAATCCATACTTCTTAATACTATATAAAATTAAAAAAAAATATTTAGACTTCAATGAGATTTGTATTATGTCATTTGAAGAAAATGAAACAATGTTAATAGGAAATTTTATCATTGATATGAAATTTTTTTTTTGTTACTATTAAGTTATGATAAGTTTGTATGTTTACTTATGTTTAGATCTAAAACTTAATTTTAAGATAAGTTTTAAAAAAATTTGAACACTCAAAATCGGCATATCATTATTATGTAAAAAATGACATAATAATAATATTTTTTTAATTACATGTAGGTGTGGAAGCCCCCTTGGTCCAATGGTTTGACTAATAATTCATTAATGTTTCTAGACCAGGAGGTCTGGATTTCTATTCCTGTAGAAAGCGGATTATGCGAATTAAGGGAGAAAAAACTTACAAAAGATCTGTAACATAGGCAGCTCAGGTGATGCAGTCAGGCGTGAATCCTCATACGGCAGGTAGAATAGTCGGCTATAGAATCGTTTGTAATATTTCTCATAGTTCTAACAGCATAATAATCCAGTGTAAAAAAAATTGCATGTATGTGTATTCATATCCGATCTTTAAATATATTATAAATGTAAAAATGATATTCAAATTAAATTGAAAGTATAATCTGCATAAAAATTAAAATTATTATCATTCACAAAATATGGAAAATATTAATTATTATAGCTTTAGAGAATATTTTATTTTTAGTTTAAATAAATCATATTTAACATTTAAATTAAAAGGCAATAGAAAAGACTTGTAAATATATTTAAATGCAGGGGCAAAATCCTAAATTTTCAAAATAGGATCCTACTATAATAGTATAGACTAGATTTTGATCTACGCTTTGAAAGCGCGAATATATTTTTATTTTATTCAAATTTAATTGAATTTATAATTTTGATTAGAAAATAAATACTGTAATTTTAAATTTTCTATTTGTGTTTCAAAAAAGTTGTTCTATTATCATACTTGATTTTCAAACAGTGTTATCATATCCAACTCAGATCTATGATTGAACCGATAAATCCAGTGATATATGTATAATTCAGTTCAATTTAATTAAAATTGTAATAATAATCTTAGAAAACCTGGTAAAAATCTAAAAAATCCGCTATTAACCTAAAATCCGATATGAGATGATCCGCTGAAAACCAAAAAAAAAATATTTTTGAAATGTTTATTAAATAGTTCATGCTTCTTATCATTAAGTCCATGTTTCAAGCGGCTGTTTACATGATATGGAGAGAGCGTAATCAAAGACTCCAGCAGCACTGTTGGCAAAGCTTCTTTTGATAAAAACATGAGAAACAAGCTTTTCTTAGTAGAGAAAAGGTGACAGCATAATTGGGAAGGGGATGCAATATTGGTTTCATAAGAAATAGTCAGTTACTATTTCTTTGAGATTTTGAAAATTTGGATGTTATAGAAGGGGAAGGGGTAGAGAGTTTACATTTGAGTAAAAGATTAGGAAATGTCACACTTTGATGTAAAAATATCTTTTTCTTTTGAATTAAATTTAACATTCAATTAAAAAAAAAAATAGAACATAAAAAAAACAGGGTAACAAAAACAAACGTACATGAAGGACATAACTTAGTCGAGAAAAACCTCGAGACGCATTTCTCAAAAAAGAAAAGAGATCATTTTGAAGTTAGTGTTGACATTTTAGTCAGTGATAAGAGGGAAGGCTACTTGCCTTGCTTGTTGTGGAGTCGCTGTGAACTGGAGCTGAGTTTCGATTCTTTTCACCTATCGATCCGCTCTGTTCTGAGGAGGTGGTGTGAGTTGCTTCAATGGCCTCAGCTTCCACTGGCTTCTGATTATCAACGGTCCGGTCCAAATTGTTGTGTGCTATGATGTGCCCTTGACTAGGTTGTTTGAAAGAGCTCTTAGACTCTGAGGCGCTCTGAATTGTCTTTTGGTCCGAGCTGATTCGACCTGAATCGTCGCTTCTAGCTTCAACCTCAGCATTACAGTCCAAGTGTACTGCGGTACGGTCTTGCCTGGTTTGTTTGGTTGACATATTGTGGTCTAAGTCATCTCTAACTGCGGTTTGCTCTTGGTTCGCTTCGTAACATGAGCTAGAATGTGTTGAGGATATGTCGGAATCTTTGATATTAGCAGTCTTGCTCTCTAGAAAGCGAACGACAACACATGTGATATTATCAGCACTTCCTCTCTTTATTGCTTCTCCCACAAGTTTCTTGGCGGACTCCTCTGGTTCTTCAACCTCTTTCACCACCGCAACAGCTTCCTAAAAAAAAGATCTCAATCATTGAGGATGGAATCAAGCTTTATATCATTAATTTCACAAACCTCATTGGAGAAAACATCCCATAGTCCATCGCTGGCAAGGATCAGAAACTCAAGAGAATCATCAATCTTTTCTTCCTGCATGCATGCATGAAGGAGAAGACATGAACTTTAAAAAACACACAAGTAGATGTGTTAAGAGGTAGATAGAGTTGTAAGTTATAATAATTATATGTACCTGAATCTCTGGATCAGCAATAACATACTCTTTCAGAAGTCGATCACCAAACGATCGAGAAACTGCAAGAATTCCTCCAACTCTCCATGTCCCTATTCAATCTTAAGTTAGCACTATGCGCAAGAAAGAAGAAGTGACGTCATAACTTAATCACCTGCCCACATGACAAAACCACCAGCATTTTCAATCCGTTCACGCTCATCACTTTGATCAGGTTTATGGTCTCTTGACACAGCAAAGGCTACACAACACATGATTATTTCATTCAAAAACACATTCACAAATGAGCTAGCTATTGAACAAATTACCGTTTCCGGCTCTACAGATAACAGCTCTGGAATCACCAACGTTGGCAACAAGTAAACGATCACCAACGAGAATAGCTGTAGAGGCAGTTGAACCAGCGTCTATAGTGTGATTATTATTTTCTGACTTTAGAAGTTCAGAGTCTGTATGATTATACGCATCAGCTGGAAACATAAAAAAAAAAGCAAATGTTTTTAGATGAAACAATGATTTAAGTTGGAAAAAAAAAAAATTTAGAGGAGGGGGGGAAGCAAAACACCTATAGCAGACTTGGTGTCGGTAATGAAGTTAGGATGAGTGATAAGATTGCTGAAAAGATGACGCTTCAAATACTCAGCTGCTGCGGCTCCACCATGTCCTGCAAGGAATATGATTCAGATTTTGCTCGTTCCTAGGCTTAAGTGGAACAAACCTAATGGGTTCAAGAATAAGACCATCAAAGACTCCAAAGAGACCAACGATTTCTCCATCGATACCATCGATTCTAGTCTCAAAGAAGTCTTCCATGGATGACCTCTTCCCAGCTGAGCTTGCATATCCATAGCTAAACTTTCCATTCTGGCTGCAACTTATAAAATGATCAATAAGTTCATGTCTTAAGCTGAGATAGAATAGAGAGAAAGAAAGTGTTAACCTGAGACCGCCTCCACTTGCTGGGGCTTCAACTACACGTATCTTGTTTGAATACGACTGCACCAACTCCGCATATCCCATTTTTCTTTTTTTTTGGTTCTGCAGAAGAAGAAACCTGGAGATAGAAGAAAGTGAGGATGGTTGGAGAGGAGAGAACGAAGGTGAGAGAGATTACATTCTCGTAAGAAACCCAAAATAAGTAAAAACAGAAAGCAGCGGTTCGAAGATTCCTGGAAGCAATGTTGTTCAGCACTTTCAGGCGAGACTTTCGGGATCAGTGGCGCCTATGGTCTTTTGCTAATTATAGAAACCTTTGTGGACTTCCAAGTCACTTACAAGTCAAAAGGGCTATATGAATAATTTGAATTAAAGATAGATTTCCCACCTGTAATCAGATTCAACTACCTGCAATAATAATGATTTTCTCATCAATCAAGAACTTTATTACACAAGTTTCTCCATAACATATGGATCCACAATTCCAAATGCATTATATTTACAGATAAGATTTTTCACAAATTTGAAAATCATATGAACGACTTTAATTGGTACAAAACTGTTTTTTTTTTCATAAACGTAAAAGTTGTATATTTTAAGAATCTAGCCTCAAATCTTGGATAAAATCCTTAAAACTTTTGACTATTAGAACAACAAATTTCTTTAAGTTATGATTAGTTCAAAACCATAAAATTTGACTATGAATGATTGTATATTAATTTTAGTATATATGAAAAAGTAATACTAGAAATCAATTGAATGCTCTTTTTTCAGTTTAGTTGTCATTGAAAAAATCATCTAAATTTTTCGTTTCAAAATAAGTATTGTTTTAAAATTTTAATGCAAAATTTATTAACAATATTCTTCAGACTATTTTTTTGTTGAAACATAATTAGGTGTATAAATGATAACATTTTTATTTTGAAAATATATATACATAAGTCTAAATGTCAAGTAAAATGAAATGGTGAGAATAATTTTAATTGGCACTATAAAAAAAGAGAGAGTAACAGTTGGTAGTTAGTGGCGGCTAACTTTTCTCTATTCTCTACTTTACATACAGTTAATAATGAATAAATGGTGACAAAACATCCCAAGATGCTGGGACATACATTTTTTGATGTTTTGCTTATAAAGATATGGAAATGGGCTTTTTGGTAACAGTATATAAGTAGGGTAGTGGTGACTAGATCTATTTGATCTAACAGTGCTCATAGTCTCAGACACGTACCAAAAGATGTGATGCTAGACTAAGAACACCTTTGTTCTACTCCGCTGGTGGCCGACTGATCTGATGATTTTCTTTTTTGTACCCATGGTCGGTTTGGCCTTTCCCAGCCAAATCAAGTCTTATATGCATAGAAAAGGAAAATTATGGAAAAAAATAAAAATTCTAAAATTAGGGGAATTACTGCACACTTTGGGTAAAGATGATTATTTTTAATACTAACATATTTTATTATAACCTATAAAAATTATGAGATCGACAAATTTATAAAAAAATAATATTTATTTTGTATGGGTTAAACACTTTGCAAATGGTCTAGAGAAACAAAAATAAGCAAGCTCTTGAGTAAAATACTCAAAAGTCAACACTCTTAGAGAAATAAACAAAGTTTTTTAAAATGTAATCAGATGGATATGAATATTTTAAATTCTGTTTTTTTGATTGAAAAATGAACAAGCCTCAGGTTGTACCACTCGTCACCGCCTAAGAATTGTTCTATTATTGAGACATATTATAATGGTTGTCCTGATCGGATCTAAGTAATCGTTGACCTAGCTCATGTCCACGTGGTGGCTTGCTTCCACGGAACCCATCATTCTACACGGTCCCAACCCCTTCTCTCCGACCACAAACGCCGACGATATGTCCATATGACAAAACCTAACAGCTCCGATCAGTCTCTCCGGCAGCTCATCCTCCGTTTGCGCCTCAATAACCAACCCGATATCGACAACAAAGCTCTTGGTGTACCCCAACATAAGCCTCACAACCGCCGACATGATCGCCGAGCTACCCGTATCGACATCGATCTCAAAGTAGTTAGACCCTTTGTGGTAGTTACACTTAACGGTCTTACCAACAAGAAACGCCCCGAACTGCCCTGCTGCCGCCTTAACCACCCAGGGACCTTTCACGACTCTGCTCACTATCTTGAATCTCTGGTTACGGAAAGAATCGTCACTGTCGATGAAGCGTCGGAGGGAGAGTCTGAGGCAAGAGGCTCTTCTGTCGCGAAGTATAGCACCATGTGGTAGTGTTCCTTGCCTGAGACTTCGAAGTTCGCCGCGAAGATAAAGCTGTTTGGGGATTTGGCTTTCCTGAGCGCGTGGGCCACACGGTTGTCGGGACGAGACATGATGTTGTCGAGTTTTGCGGTGGACTTGAGCCAGTCGACGCCGGCGGGAGAGAGGAGGTAGTCTCCTCCCGGAGATTTCTGTTTTTTGGTGAAATAGTCGGCGGAGCGGAGAGAGAAGACGTTGCCTGGAGGGGAAGCCCAGCCGTTGGTTCCGGTGTGGAGATCCACGTGGCGGAACGTTCCGCCGTTGATCGTCTCGGTTATCCATTCCGGTGCGGTGGATGTTTCTCCGGTTAGGTCCGGTTCGGTGTTATTAATTCCCGAGGAGCTTTCGGTTTGGTTCATAATGTGTTCTCTTATTCGTTGTGCTTGCTGCTCCGAGTATGATGGGGTTTATAAAATAACGTGGAAATGAAGCAATTAATTGTCTCTGGCTTTAAATGTAAATATTATTTTCTTCATTGTCTAGCTGTTAGTCCTGTTACGATCATAAATATGAGGAGTGAAATTTCCGAGAAGTAGACCACAGCACTTATATAATTCGTAAGCTGTTGCCGGGAAGACTGAGAAAAAAAAAACTAAAAAGGAAAAACTGCAAAGATATTAACCAAAATATAACCATTAACAATAGCTTAAAGCAACGAACGACAGTTTAATTTATTCACAATCTTCATCTAAAAAGTATACGTTTTGAGTTTTGGATCCACACAAAAGATTAGCTTGTGGACTTAACTTCTCTTTGCTGTAAGCGGACTGCTTGACCTCATTCATGGTGGTGCTACGTCTCAAACTCTCAACTTAAAGGGGACCATATCTCTTCCTAGTATATGATGTAATCTATCTTATTAAATCAGAAACATTACAACTTCTTCTAGGTGGATTTTAAAGGTGGACCTCATATATTTAAATTAAATGTCTTATTCTTTATATATAATATGTATCATAGTCTAACTTTGCATTGATGTATTTCCTTAAATACAATTCCTCTATTTGTCCATATTCCATACATGGTTTTCGCATTTATTACATGTCGATTTAAATAAAATAGATATTAAAAATACTAAAAATATTAATAGTACTAAAATTACCCTGTATAATTCATTTTAAATTGATCAGTATACTTTTATTAGCCATATTGATTTTATTAGTACGAATAACATTAAGTAGATAAGTCATAGACACATACATAAATACATAAAGATATGACTACTCTTTAACTACGTTGGGCCTAATCTACTTTCTAAAACAAATAACACATAGCTTTATATATTGTATAGAATATAGTAATATTGTATAGTATTATACATATACAATAATACTAAAAACAAACCAAACTAAAATATAATATATATCAAAAATGCTTTGAACCATTACACACAAAATGTATTAGATCTCAGAGATAAAATTCACATTGAAATTATGTAATAATTATTTAAAAAATTAAACTTCGTAACGTACAAAAAAACATAAGTTGTATATCAAATTTTGTATTACAATAAAAAGACAACTCGCGCTTGCAAAGTGTTATTTTTACATACGAAAGACAGTTTTGATATTGTTCTTTAAACACAAAATTGAATTATACAAACTCGATACTACATAAAGCTAAAAATATAGAATACATTTTAAAAATAAAACCTGTGCGGGTGCGCATGGTCTTTACGAAAATCGCAGATATGTTTATATAATATATAAATATATTATGTTGCACATATTTTCATATATATAATACCCCAATGTAAGTTTTGTATGATAAATGTTGAAAATACAAAATATATAGCATTATATATTTTAAATAATATATATATAAAAATCTACTTTATGTTATCATAAAATTTAAAAATCAAATTTAATAATTAAAACATTGCTTATTTAAACACATTAGTACACATTGTTATTTAACAAAATTTTATATTAATACACATTGCAATCATGTATAACATTTAGTACAAATAAAGATAAAAAAAAAATTGACTCCCGCTCAGTCGAGCGGGTCATGATCTAGTTTAATTTATAAGGCGATAGAAGATATAATAGCTACACTTCTTTTTCATTTTACAGCGTCTGAAAAGCATATGTTAACTTTAATGTTCGAAAGGCCATAACGTAGTTTTGATATCAAGAGTTACAAAAAAATGATTATTTTGGCGAGAAAATAGTATCTATCTTATTAAAACAGAAACATTCAGTTGGACCTAACATTTATTTTGTAAGTTTTTAAATTAAATACATCTTTATACTTTATAGTTAAACATACATTAAATCACTAATATTCCTTTTTTATACTACTATCCATGTTTCCAAACAATATACTTATTTCTTTATAATACTATCAATGTTTTCAAACAATATACTTATTTCTTTATACTACTATCAATGTTTCCAAACAATATATTTTATACTACTATCATTGTTTCCAAATAATACAATAATTAATCTTAGTTATTTTATATCTATCATTTTCTCTTTAAAATTTTGTAGAAACGTCATAATTTCATAAATTGCAAAATAGTGAACTTTAAAATTTTGATTATAAGATTAAAAATTATGAAACTATTACAATTTAAATCCAATTAGATTACATATCGGCCATCTATCAGTTCAATCAATTAGTCTCGAGTTTTAGTGATTTTTTAATATGAATATTTTAAAAACATAAATTGAATTGTCAGATCTCCGGATTAACCGGTATAATCATAATCGGGTTGAATTATAAATACTGATTTAAATACAAAAATATTTTAAATACACACTCTTTAAAAATTACCAAAATATTTGTTAAATTATTGGTAAAAATTTTTTTCGTAAAATATTCCGCGCTTCAAAAGCGCGGATCAAAATCTAGTTAAACAGTAAATTTAAAATATAATAGCATGCTTGATTGGGACTACTATAAAGTCCCCATGTGTATATTATATAATTTCTATATATAGGCAAGTTTTAATCTATCTTCATTTTCAAATATTTCCTAAAAAATGATACTATAACATTGGTAGTTAGTGGGCGGCAAACTTTTGTCTATTTATACACTTAATCAATAAAGGTGTGACAGAACATCCCAAAGAGACTGGGGATATAAAGAAAATGGAAATGGGCTTTTTGGTAGTTTCGTAATCAGCTAGAGAAGTAGTGGTGACAAGATCTCTATTTCAACCAACATCACTCAGACACATACCTAAAGAAGCAATACAAAGCTTGTTTTGTTCCTTTGGTGGCCAGCTGATCTTGAAAAAGCTTTTTTTGTTTGTGTGTATATATAGTTATATACTCAGGGACGGTTATATAACGCTGCCTGAGGTCAAGTCTTCCCCGCTATTCTAACCCTCTGGACTCAATAGATGTCTCTTTACATTGGAAAAGAAAAGATATGGGAAATGCAGAAATTTAGGAGACTGCATTCTTTACGTAAGATCTAATTACAGATCTACAAGTATTATGGAGAAAAGTCAAAAAAGTATTTAACGATGTAGTGAACAATTAGGTTTGCTATGTTGACTTTAAGATTGATTCAAAACCAGGTTTATTACATTTTTATTAAAAAAATTACCTTATAAATCCATTTTCTTCTATCAAATGCAAACTATCTAAACAAAAACCTTAAAATTCAATAAATATATTTATTTGATAAAAGATGAATAATTGTATATATTTTCTAAATTTAAGGTTGAAACTCGAAAAATACAGAGTAGAAAATTAGAGAGAATGTTGTAGTAAATTAAGAAGAGAAACCAAAGATGTATTTGGTCAAACATTTAGCAGCAAAAGGCTTTTGACATTTTCCTATCGTCTCTTTCACCTGTGTTTCATTTCTTTAATCATTTTATTCTCTTCCCATCTTTCTTCTTCAATGAGCATTTGCTGTTCATATGAAATCAAGTCAACGAAGCTTCCTGTTTTTGCCAAGTTCATTCTTGTTTTCCAAGATTTAATCCAAACCTAGATTTTTGATTCTCAAATCTCTGTTTCCTGACTTGCTTACATCAAGACCAAACCCACATCAAAAGTCTCAAACTTTGGTCCTGGATCTGTTCTCCCATAGTTTCAGACCAAACCCACTTCAAAAGTTTCAAACTTTGGTCCTGGATCTGTTTCCCCACAGTTTCAGACCAAACCCACATCAAAAGTCTCAATCTTTAAACTCAAAAAACAGAGCCAATTCTTGAATCTTTCCTCATTACACAAACCAGTTATGGTAGTAGAAGACAAAAGCATCGAGAACGGTGGATCCATCCACGTGGACAAAGGAGAAAGCCGTTTCCTAACTGTAATATGTGGACCAGTCCGATGGATAAAGATGCTATCAAAAGAGCTTCACTGGAGCTTCGTCTTCGGTGTGGTCTCACTATACGGCATAAACCAAGGCCTAGGCGGCTCAATGGGCCGCGTAGCGACAGAGTACTACATGAAAGACGTCCAAAAAGTCCAACCCTCCGAGTCTCAAGCCCTCACTGCAATCACCAAGATCCCGTGGATCATCAAACCTCTCTGGGGCATTCTCACCGACGTTGTTCCCATCTTCGGCTTCCATAGACGACCTTACTTCGTTCTGGCGGGTGTCCTCGGAGTGGTCTCTATGCTGTTCATCTCGCTTCGTAGCGATCTCCACCTTTACTTTGCGCTTATGTGGATGACGTTGTCGAGTGCTGCGATGGCTATAGCTGATGTGACGATTGATGCGTGCACTGCTTACAACAGCATCAAGCAGAGTGCTCTTGCTTCGGATATGCAGAGCTTATGCAGCTTAAGCGCCTCTATTGGTGCACTTGTTGGTTTTTTCATGAGTGGTATCTTAGTTCATCTTGTTGGCTCCAAGGTTAGTGATAAGTTTTATCGGACTTCCAACTTAAAACTAATCGGCAATAAATGGATAGATCCAAGTCCGTTATATATTACTCATATCACATCGAAACTCACAATGTTTGAGTTTATATTCTCACACGCCCCCTCGAGATAATGGTGGTTTCTCTCTAATGCCGTGTTTTCGGTTTTTTCGACATTAGGGAGTGTTTGGCTTGCTGACATTACCGTTTGCTTTAGTATCTGTGGTGGGGATTGTGTTCAGTGAGTCACATGTTCCTGGTTTCTCTTACAAACAGGTGAAGCTACATTTATTCTCTCTGAGTCTCTTACCATTATTGACTTTTTGTTAGTATCAATTCAGGTGAACCAGAGGTTTAGCGATGCAGGGAGAGCAATGTGGAAGACAATGAAGTGCTCAGATGTATGGAGACCTTGTCTGTACATGTACATTTCACTTGCTCTTAGTTTGAACATTCATGAAGGTCTCTTCTATTGGTTCACAGATTCGAAGGATGGTCCTTTGTTTGCTCAGGTACTCTCCTAAAGACTAAAACAACAGCTAATTAAGAGACTTGAGAGCTTGTCTGGTTTTGTTTCAGGAAACAGTTGGTTTCATTCTCTCAATTGGTTCAGTTGGGTCTATTTTAGGAGCTACATTGTACCAGCTAGTCCTAAAGGACCATCCCTTCCGTGGACTTTGTCTGTGGACACAACTTCTCTATGCCTTATCAGGAATGCTTGACCTCATTCTTGTGCTACGTCTCAACTTGAGACTTGGCTTACCGGACTATCTATTCATAGTAGTGGACGAGGTGGTTTCTCAGTTCATAGGACGTTTGAAATGGATGCCGCTGATGGTTCTCACTTCGAAGCTCTGTCCTCATGGAATCGAAGGGACTTTCTTCGCGTTGCTGATGTCTATTGACAATGCAGGGGTCATGACTTCTTCTTGGCTTGGAGGAGTGTTGTTGCATGTCCTCAAGGTGACTAGGACTGAGTTCGGTAATCTCTGGCTTGCGGTTTTGGTGAGGAATGTTATGAGGCTTTTGCCGCTGTTTGTGTTGTTTCTTGTGCCTAAGGGAGATCAGAACACGTTTAAGCTCCCGAGTGAGATCATGGGGGAAGATCCAGAAGAGGGAGATGAGAAAGAAGAGTGTAGGAGTTTGGAAATGGCGTCGCTTGTTCATTCAGTTGATAGAAGATAGCTGTAACAGTGTTCTTTTATTGTATACGAACTTTATAAAGCAAAATGCTTTCAGGTTTTCACAGCATTTTTTCACTGAACTTTACTTGCATTGTTGTTACAAAGGGCAAAATTTTCTCAGTATACATAGCATGTATTGTCATTTTTTTAGTCTATCTCTGTCTCTGAGTCTCCTTTGCTTTTTAGATCTTCAGGTTCAGCTCTATTTCTAGATTTCTCCTCATTCTTTAATTTGAGACTATTTATAGAAGAATATTTTTTCTTTAATATTCCTTTTCATTTCTTTTAGTAAAATATATTTTTATTAAATCCTGGAATGAATAAATAAGAAGGAACAAATCTTCTTATTATTTTGTTCTTTTCATTCATTTTTTCTGTTATTATTTTAGTGGCCACCAGTTAAAAATTTAATAGTTGAAACACATTTTCACATGTACAATGCCTAAGAAGCTGACCTAAAAATTGCATACATGGGGCACAAAAATAATAACAGAAATAATAACAGAAACATTTTCTTAATCAGTGTGCATACTCATAGAACATCAACTAGGAAAAAGGATGGAGAAATTGGATGTAATAATTTTATAACCCATAGTAAAATAATAATTGAGTGTTAAAAAATGTTGAAACATTAAAAAGCATGATAAACAAGTTATAGAATTATCAAAATTATAGTAAAACAGTAATTTGATTCACCAATTATTACATATGGCCTTAAACGCTGATTTACGCTTTGGCTCTAATTAAAGTGTGATCTTTAATGAACTCATCTTAACGTGAGACGTTCACTCTAACAGTTTTGGAACTAATTAAAATACCAAAAGAAACCATGTCGATGAGAAAAGAAAAAAAAACTGTTTATTAATTGTAAACGTTATAATAACATCCGATCCATATCAATTTTATCTAAAAAAATCAATCGATCAATATATATATATAATATATCTTACAGACCAATCACAAAAAGAATCAACCAAGTGAAAGAAAAAAAAAGTATTTTAACCCAAAAATGGAGAATAAGGCACTAGTCGTGGGATTTCTCTTAATCACCACTTTGATATCATCTACTTATCCCAGTTTAGCCACAGAAAATGATGAAAACCCAATAATTGATCCTGACACCAGTATAGAGGATGCATTTGCACGCTCCCCGGGTTCAAGAGAATACAATATTAATGCGTTCAGCAGTGTACCAGCACCAGACGCAAACTATTTCATGAAGAACTGTGATAAGACGTGGGATGATAAGTGTAACGACGAAGTAATGCTTGATCTTTTTAAAAGCGAACCTATGTCAAGAGAATGTTGTCTGATGATACTGCGCAATGGGGAAGGTTGTAACATGTTAATTGCGAAGTTTATCTCCAGAGCATACCAACTAAGACGTTTCTCTTCCGTTTCTAAACGTCTTCTTTTGAGAACTGAGAGAATTTGGAACAGATGTTCTGCTGTAACTGAAACTCCTACACCATTGTCTGGTTAAAAATGTATTTGATATTATCATTAACTAATGATTTTAAATCATTTTCAATTCAACTATTTTGTAATAACTCAATATCAATATATAATTTCTGATTGTTTTTTTTCATCCTATCAAAAATATGAAAACTACATTGCAAGCAAATTTTTACTAACCAAAGCTTCCTGTTATTATTAAGATACCAGCTAAATTTATTCTATGATATTGAAGTATCGAATTTTATTTTTTATTTTTTTTTCATTTTTTTGTTTCAGTGATGTTGCACATAATACTTACCTATCTTTGTATATAAAAAATTGTAGTAGTTAAGTTTTAAAGTTTCCAGTGTATAATTTGGTTAGAATGGTTTATCACCAAATATTTCAATGGTTAATCATCAAAAATTACAATGGAACATTTAAATATTTACGAATTTATATCTAAATAATTACAATTATTCATTTTAACAATTGCAAATGTTCATGTAGACAATTACAGTGGTTTACTTTAATTGTTGAAAAAATTAACTTGAATCTTCAAAAAATAATATACATTATGTTTAAAATATCACTCTGACTAGGACATGTAAATTTCGTTAAAACTGGTTGCTTTGAGACGGTTAAATTTCATGTTCAGGTCTTCACATTAATTTGATTTGCAATGTTCGACTTTGAATTTCAGGTGATGGTCTGAGTGCTCTGAAGAACAGTTTAAGCGACCCTAACAAGGTGCTTCAAAGTTGGGATGCTACTCTTGTTACCCCTTGTACCTGGTTTCATGTTACTTGCAATCCTGACAATAGTGTTACTCGTGTGTAAGTCTACTTTCTTTCTCCTGTCTCAGAATGATTCTGCTTTTTTGCTACTAAGAATCTCATCTTTCCGCAGTGATCTTGGTAAATGCCAATCTATCTGGCCAGCTCGTAATGCAGCTTGGTCAGCTCCCAAACTTGCAGTACTTGTAAGTTATCTCTTCTTAAACTATGATAATGTCATTGAAGTAGCTTTATAGATTTTCTGTAATTTTGGAAACTGTAATGAATGACAGGGAGCTTTATAGCAATAACATTACCGGGACAATCCCAGAGCAGCTTGGGAATTTAACGGAATTGGTGAGCTTCGATCTTTACTTGAATAATCTCAGCGGTCCCATCCCTTCATCTGTCGGCAGACTAAAGAAACTACGTTTCTTGTATGCACCCCGCCCCCTTCTTCTTTTAATACGTTTTTTTCTTCTATATGCAGAAAAATAACGAAATACATTAGAGATAGTTTGGATAAAGTTCTTTTTAAAAGGAAAAATAAAATGTTTGAATAATCTGTTAAACTTAAGACGAGTTTGCTTATATTACATCAACAAGAATGTTGACTACAATAAAGAGTAAACCACCCTTGTGAATATTATTAGTCTAAACTCTTGCACCGAAAACAGTTGACAATAGAGGTGAAATAATACTGTTTTATTGATTTTCACCCTTGGTCTTTCAGTACAGCATGGATTAAATACTTAGATGATTAGTGGTGTGATCATCCTTAATTATCTTCTAGCATAGAGAAGCTATTTGCCGTTGCAATATGATGAGCTGTAGATGAGGATGAACTGCCTTTTACGGACTGCTTTCGCTTTACGTTTTGCCATGGGTTGGTCAGCTTGTCTTGATTGGGCTGTGGAGGCCTCGGCGGCCACCATATGAAAGTAGTATTAGAGAAGGACCGGAGCTGTCGACTATTATTAGTCACCGTGTTGGGGATCCGATGCACTGACTTTGGTAAAACAAACGATGAAAACTCTGAAGAATTATGGCAATTTGATTGGTGATAAGGAGTGGAGCTTACAGTTTTCACCCTAGTATTGTTCTTTGATTTCTAATAAATTTTAAGGTGAATTTAGGTGAGTTAGGGAAGTTGTTATGATTTGATTAACACTCCATAATTTCAACAAAAACTATAATTTGTAATTTACGACAAACTATAGGTTTTTTTTTTGTCTGATTGATTATGCTATTACAAATCATGAGAAACATTACATAGACGTAGGAATGTCAAACAGGTCATCCCGTCCCGTCCCGTCCCGGACCGCAGCGGGCTCGTCGATTTGCGGTTCATTGCGGTCTAGTCCCGCGCGGGCTGCGGTACTCCAAAGCCCCGGCCCAATCCCGTCCCGCCTAAAGTCCTGTTACAAACGGGCCGGCCCGCGGGATAACTTCAATCTGCATCTTGCTTGGCGATGATCCAGCTTGGCGACGATCCAAGCTAAACAGATCCTGTTAATTTGGAAAAAAACATGTTATTAGTTCAGCTTGGTGATGATATAGTGATATGTATGTCGTTTCCACTTTAGAATCATTGGTTAATTTGTTATGTCCTGTTATACATGATCAAGAGTGAAGAGTTTAAGACACAATTATTTTTTCTGAATCAAAACATAACTCATAATTTCATAAAAGACCAAATGCTATTGTTTTCTGAATTTATAAAATTAAAACCAAACACCAATTCAAAGTTGCTAGTACTAAAAACAATGTCATTAAAGAAACAGCAAGTGAAAACACCAAATCAAAAGAAACAGCAACTCAAATAAACATCAACTCAAATCATACTTTTGCAGCTCAAAAAGCTTAAAGTTTCAGATTGGTAACACCTTACAATCTTTGCAGCTCAGTGTAACGGTGTTGATTTCTTCTTCACTAAACAAGGAGCCAGGTGGTGGCGACGGTTCAAGCTGGTGTACGACCAAAACTTACATCAACTGAACACCTTCTATATCGTTTTGAGCCTACATCAGCTTTACCGTCACCACTATTCGCCTACTTGTTCGCTTTGTAGTTTCAACTCTGTCTTGTCTATTCTTTTCACCTATAAAAACAAAACACTAATCATAAACTGAACACAAAACAAGCATAAGTTGAATCCTAAATTTAACCGAAATAGAGACTTAACGAATACACATTAGGACACTGGTTTTAAGTTAATATTTTAACTAACCTAACCGACAAATAGACAAACAAGGTGTAGTCATTAGGTGGTGGATCTTACAAAATATAAAGCTCAGGCGTTGGATCTATAAGAAGCAATGAAGCACCAGTGGTGGATCGAAGCTTCAGAGAACACACCTGAAAAGTTAAACCAAGTCAAACTGTTAGACTACAAAAAGAAAAGAAAAAAATCAGTAACTACATAGATCAATAATAATTAAAAAAAAATTATAAGTACATAGAGAGGAAAAATGGAGAAGAAAACGAACATGCATGCAGTGAAGGAGAAGCTCCGGTGTATGATCGAAGCAAGAGAGCCCAGGACCACCGTCTATGAAAAAACCATGGCCGGAAATGGATCTTCTTGCTATGGCTCCAAGAAACTTCACCGGAGGAGATAGAAGGCGAATGGTAGATCGGAGGCATCATGCATGAAGAAACCATGGCCGGAGCTCCGTTTCTTGTGGCACCGAGTGGCCTTCCTCTCGCTCTCTCTCTCTCTCTTTTGTTTTTCAGGTAGCGGAGGAAATGAGAAGCGAAGAAGATGCGGGACTTTTGGGTATCCCGCGGTCTATCTGGGCCCGTACCGCAAAAGACCCATCCCGCACAAGCCCTTTCCCGCGAAGCCCGCAACGTTGCGGGATAACAATCTTTAGGCCCAAACCCGCCCCGCCACAGGTTTAAACGGGCCTGTCCCGCGGTCCACAGGTCCATTTGACATTCCTACATAGACGATATTACAGCCGACAATACTACCTGTCTTGGCCTTTTCTCTAATATTCCTGCATAATCCGCTTTTTCCGGGAATTGAAACCCAGACCTCCTCCTGTAGAAATTGCATTGCCTGGGATTCGAACCCCAGACCTGGGTGTAGAAGCCTTTAAACCTTGACCACTAAGCCACGGTGCTTCCACAAACTATAGGTTTACTATTGGAGTTACTGATAAATAACTATTGTCCCAAATATAATTTGCACTTTCCTAAATACTTGGAAATGGCTGGAATTGTCCAAAGAAGCCCAAATGTAATATACTCAAAGTGCACGCTAGTGTAATTACAACGTCCTCTCACTGCCACAAGTTGTATACACATAAAATTGCCATCTTTTCCTCGCCACACAATACAAGTAATCAAAAACAAAAAGAGAGCAAAAACATAATCATCTCTCTCTCTGCTTCAACCAAAACTCTGCACAGAGTTTAAGACTACAAGGTAATATTGCTGAGCTCGATCTCTGTATCTATATGTAGACGTTTCTGTAACAGAGAAAAAGAAACTCATATTATCTTGTTGAGTAGTTCTGTATCTATATGTTGTCTTCTCTTAGTCGGATGTTGAATCTAATTTGCCAGTTCCTTAATCGTGTAAAGAAGTTTATAAGACTTTATGTGCTGGGTCACGGTAGAACGAGTGATGTTTTGGTAGTTTTCCACGGTTCCATCCACTTTACATGTTTGATTTTGGGTTTAAATCTCACTTAACATTCTATTTTTATTGTCTTAATATTTACTAGATCATGACCCGCCCGGTCGGGCGGATTTTTATTATTTTGTAAGTGCGGATTGAATAGGAACCTCTAAATTGAAAATTGTGTTTGATCAGTTTGAGATGAAAATTTTAATAATCATGATGATAATCGAGATGAACTTGTGATATGAACCGATGTTCAAAAATGATTTTTTTAACAAAATATTATTATGGCATCTATTCAAATAAATTTTAAATGTTAAATCAATTCTATTAAAAAATATTAGATATTAGTTGGTTCGTTGATTTTTATACCTTACGCATGTGTCTAATTAATCTATATAATATTATTATATATGTCTAGTTAATATTATTATTCAGACCCCTGCATATACACATAATTTTCAAATTTTATTAATATCTCTAAACTAAGATAAAATAAGTAATCAAACATTTGTTAAACTTTTGGGTTTTTATAGAATGAACATTTAGGTTGACAAAAAAATATGATGAATATTTATAATTAACTACTATATAATTGAAAACTTATATCAGAGCACTTTCTTATATTTTATATTATATTAACAAATATACCTTCTCAAAATTTATATGTATTTTAAGGTTCTGTATTAAATTCAATTTTGATAAAATTAGACATTATGTAAAATACAGTTAAATAGAATCTACACAAATATTTGTACATTATATACATTGTGTACAATCTGAGGAAACTTTTAGAATTGTAGTAGTCGTATAGAGCTATGCAGCAATTTAATAATAAAAAGATGGAGTTACTAATCTTATGCACATGAATATATTTCAAATCTTTTAATTACCGTTTTGACCACTTATTTCCTAAACCAATCAAAATATAAGAGAGGGATTATTAATGAATGCATGTGAATATATAAAAAAGTGTATTTAATTTAAAATCTTACAAAACAGTAGTTAAGTCCAACAAAATGTTTCTGTTTTAATAAGATAGATTAGATAGATTGAGGCAGATAGTTATTATTAATTGACTGTGTTTCAAAAAAAAAAAATTATTATTAATTGACTACATAAACTATTCATTATTGTTGTGTAGGAAGCAAAATGAATTTGTGGTATATCATTGTTGCAATTGTCTTCCTTGCATCTCTACTAGTTGCAAAGAACACACGAAAGACAAAGAAGAATCTACCTCCTGGACCACCACGACTTCCTATAATTGGCAACTTGCACCAATTGGGATCCAAACCTCATCGCTCCATGTTCAAATTATCTGAAAAATATGGACCTCTAATGTCTCTCAAGTTTGGAAACGTGTCTACCGTTGTGGCCTCAACTCCAGAGACGGTGAAAGATGTCTTGAAAACATTCGACCTTGATTGTTGTTCACGGCCTTATATGACTTACGCTGCAAGAATCACATACAATTTAAAGGATCTTGGCTTTTCTCCATATAGTAATTACTGGAGGGAGCTACGAAAGTTGACGGTCACCGAACTCTACACCGCGAGGAGGGTACAGTCGTTTCAACATGTAAGAAAAGAAGAAGTTGCATCGTTGGTTGAATTCATCAAACAATCTGCTTCATTGGAGAACCAGGTTAACTTCAGCCTCAAGTTAATGTCATTGTCAGCAAGTGTGATATGTAGAGTTGCATTTGGGATACGTTTTCAAGGGAGTAAAATTGAGGATACTTATGATGAAGTCATTCAAGGAATCATGGAGGTTGTGGGGAGTTTTGCAGCAGCAGATTACTTCCCGGTTATTGGCAAAATCATCGATAGGATCACAGGGCTACATAGCAAATGTGAGAAGGTTTTTAAAGCAATGGATGCATTTTTCGACCAAGCTATACAACATCACTTAGATGATGAGAGTATTAAAGATGATATCATTGCCTTGCTCCTAGAGATGGAAAGAGGAGAGCTTGGACTTGGAGGGTTTAAACTCACTCGAAGCCACACCAAAGGAATACTTCTGGTAAGTAATGAAAAACGTATCATTTCAAACTCCATTTTTTTATTTTATTTTATTTAAATTTTTGGTTATTACAGAACATTCTTGCTGCTGGAGTAGACACTTCTGCCCAAACTGTTACATGGGTGATGACACATTTAGTTGCAAACCCAAGAGTTATGAAAAAAGTGCAAGCAGAAGTGAGAGAAGTGATAAAAAACAAAGACAACATCATAGAAGAAGATATAGAACAACTCAAGTATCTCAAACTAGTGATTAAAGAAACATTAAGGATTAACACACTTGTGCCACTTCTAATCCCAAGAGAAGCTTCAAAAGATATAAAGATTGCGGGTTATGACATTCCAAAGAAAACATGGATCCATGTAAACGTTTGGGCTATTCACAGGAATCCAAACGTTTGGAAAGATCCAGAAGCTTTTATCCCT
Organism: Raphanus sativus; assembly: GCF_000801105.2. Taxonomy (NCBI): domain Eukaryota; kingdom Viridiplantae; phylum Streptophyta; class Magnoliopsida; order Brassicales; family Brassicaceae; genus Raphanus; species Raphanus sativus. Next base: position 14,160,060 of record NC_079516.1, read on the forward strand.
GAGAGATTTATGGATAATCAAATTGACTATAAAGGTCTAAACTTTGAACTCTTGCCGTTTGGTAGCGGAAGGAGAATGTGCCCTGGTATGGGTATGGGTTTGGCTTTGGTACACTTGACACTTATCAACCTTCTTTATCGTTTTGATTGGAAGCTTCCTGAAGGAATGAAACCTGAAGACGTTGGTCTTGAAGAATCCTATGGGCTTGTATGCCCTAAGAAAATTCCACTTCAGGTTATTCCTGTCCTTACGCAATGGACTTGATATTAAGTCATATTTGTTTAGATCGTAATGAAAATATTTGGAAGTATTTTAAATGTCTTATACTAATAAGGAAAGTTGTTTGATGAATCTATTGTTTAACAAATTCTATAATTGTATCCACGGGATAAGACCATATTTGCGAACTTGCGACGATGACCTCTTAGTTTTGTTGCTAATTTGGTTCAAGAACCCAAGCATAGTCGCTTAAGTAGACAAAACGCATTTAGGCCACAAATGGGCCATTTTAGCAGGCCCATATTAGAATAAGGCCTTTGAATTAATCGAAACTGGTTGTCTCGTACCCGCGATTTGAAGGAGGGTAGATTGAGACTTGAGAGCAAAGAACTCAGTGACTGACGGAGATAGAGATAGAGATAGAGATAGAGATAGAGAGAGTTGAATCGAGACTCGAGAGGAAGAAGAATGGATCCAGAGCAAGTAGACGAGTTCGTCATGGGTTACTTGAAGAAGAAAGGCTTCAACAACGGCACCAGGTTCAGCTCCATCGATTATCACAACGATCCAGACCTCACCAAGCTCATCCGCTCCTTTTCCCAGTAATCAATCATTACCTTCCTATCGAATTATCTGTTCAATTGTAGTTTGAGAGAACATAAATTCCACTGAGTGATGATCTCTCTGATTGCTTCTTATTGGGGGAATTATCTGTTTATGCATTCATTTGCATTTTTGTCTAAAGGGTTTCGAGAATTGTTCATTTAAAGCCAATTGGTTTATTAAAGTTTGCTTTTTTTTGTTTTTGTTTTCTGATTGCTTCTTATTGGGAGAAGAAATTAGGGTTTCTTTTACTGCTCTGTTTATGCATTCATTTCCAATTTCGTCTAAAGTGTTTTGAGAATTGTTCATGTAGAGCCAATTGGTTTATTAAAGTGTGTTTTTTTTTGTTTTTACAGATCAGAGAATGATCCATCTCGGTACCGTGAGGGATACAGCAAGCTAAGGTCATGGGGTGATAACTCACTGGACCTTTATAAGGTCAGCATTGGTAGTCTTTGGTTTTGTATGAACCTTGGAAAAACTGATGAGCTGCTTTTGATTTGTAGCATGAGTTGCTCCGAGTGATATATCCAGTGTTTATTCATTGTTACATAAATCTAGTGGGGAAAGGGCACACTCAAGAAGGTACTTCTTATTATTCACAATTTGTCACTCTGAGTGTATCTTTTTTAAGCTTAGGAATACTTTACTTGTATTCCAGCGAGAGCCTTCTTTAACAGCTTCCGCAAAGATCATGAAATGGTACATCTACGGGATCTTCAGAAGCTGGAAGGCGTTCTTGCTCCATCTCATCTACAGGTTTTAAGCTGTCTTTTATGGTCATATAATGTTGATAATGGTTTTTTTTTATTAACTGTCTTACGACCTTGGTTTCTTATCAGGAGATGGAGTTTGCTCGTTCTCTTAGACAAAGCAAGTTCAACATTAAAATTTGTCAGGTAAACTTGAGTGAAAAATGACTAATAGCTATTACAGGCAAATGCTTCAAGTTTTCTAGTCTGATTAATTTAAATCCATGTCTGCAGACTTCTAATATACTTCCTGAATGTTGCAGTGTTCGTATGATCTGTTACTTCAGTATCTACATAGAACAGAATCTACTTTAATGCTTGGTATTATAAACGAGCGCATCAATTTCCAAGGTAATTGTGGTTCCTTTCTCATATATATATGCAATAGCATGAACAGATTTTTTTAAGTAGAAGACTGAATCCACTGTTGTTTAATCCTAGTTCATTTGTTGCAGTCTACTCAGGACAGCCTAACTCCGCATCTGATGACATAGAGTCTGTCACCATTTCTGGGAGTTTTCATGAGACAGCTGATCACGTCAATCAAAAAGAAATACATTGGGGAGTACGTTTTTTTCTTTCCTTTAGCTTCTTTCGCTCTTTTTCGGTAAAACATTATATTTACAAAGTCATTTTTCTTTCATAGTTGCTTGAAGATCGCCTCCAAAAGACGGGAGGTCTACTCTCTGATTCCGAGAAGGGACAAGGAGAAAGTAAAGCTGATAGTAAGGTGATAAGTAGCTTTCAACTTAGTTCAGTAATTTGTAAATTAAGAAACCTATATTCACTCGTCGATTGCTTTTATGTTCAGAAAAGATCCAGCGAAATTGGAAAGCAAGGCTCTTCCGTAAAGAAGTTAAAGAAGGACAAAGCAGGAAATGCAACAGCAAAAGTTGCACGTCAGGAGACCAGCATGGCCTTGTCGACGACACCACGTGTGAAACCGGAACTTGCCATGCCAGTAATGTAAATCCCTTACTCAATTTAGGTATATATGCTATGGATGATGCGGTATAGATTAAAGGAGAATACATAAAGTAGCTGTCAAACACTTAATCTCCTCTATGTTTTCTCCATCTCTATTTTTCCTGTGTCAGGTCTACGGATGTAGAGGAATCCATCCTTGAAGACCTGAGAAACCGTGTGCAGCTGAGTAGTCTCGCAATGCCATCTGTCAGCTTTTATACATTTGTTAACACTCATAACGGGTAATGTCCTCTGTCTCCTCATAATGTTTTTATTACTTATTTTCAACGTGTTGCTCACTCATCTATCGTCCTCTCCAGGTTAAACAGTTCATCTATATCTCATGATGGATCTCTGGTTGCTGGTGGGTTCTCAGATTCATCAATAAAGGTATCTTATTCTTGAATGGTTGTATTATGTTTCCTTTTCTTCTTATCTTACTCTCCAAAACGTCTAAGTGACTATTATGTTGTTCAGGTCTGGGACATGGCGAAGATAGGACAAGCTGGCAGTTGTATGTGTTTTCGATGAACATATAATCATTTGTAAAGAACGTATTGTTTTGTTAATTTTTCATGATTCTTGTTTGGTGTTTCCATGATAAGATAGACTCTGAGCTGTCTTGTTCCAGGTGCTTTGCAGGATGAAAATGGGGGAAGAAACTATACACTATTACTGGGTCACTCAGGGCCAGTTTACTCTGCCACTTTCAGTCCTCCCGGAGACTATGTTTTATCTTCTTCAGCAGATACAACAAGTATGCATCTGTCCACCACTCGCTCAATAGTTAGAATTGTTCTTAGTTACCAACCCTGTAATCGTAAGTGCAGTAAGGCTGTGGAGCACAAAACTAAACGCCAATCTCGTCTGCTACAAGGGTCATAATCACACCGTATGGGATGCTCAGGTAGAAATGTTCAAGTTTGTCTTTACATAAATTTGAATGTATGATGAACAGACAATGACATTTTTCATGTTGCAGTTTAGCCCTTTCGGGCATTACTTCGCAAGCTTTTCTCATGATCGTACTGCCCGGATATGGACAATGGACCGAATACATCCTCTGCGGATGATGGCAGGTCATCTATCTGATGTTGATGTGAGTGTCTCTCATCTTTTGTTGCAGGTCATCTATCTGATGTTAAATGCATTTTGGTTTCAGTGTGTTCAGTGGCATCCCAATTGCAACTACATTGCAACCGGTTCCAGTGATAAGACGGTTAGACTATGGGATGTCCAAACAGGGGAATGTGTCAGGATCTTCGTTGGACACAGGAGCATGGTTTTGTCATTGGCGATGTCACCAGATGGGAGATATATGGCTTCTGGTGACGAAGATGGAACCATAATGATGTGGGAACTCTCAACAGCTCGCTGCATCACACCTCTCATTGGCCATAATTCATGTGTCTGGACTCTCTCTTACAGTGGAGAGGGCTCTCTTCTGGCTTCTGGATCTGCGGACTGCACAGTGAAACTGTGGGACGTCTCCTCAAGTACCAAATTGACAAAGGCCGAGGAAAAGTGAGTATTATTGCTCTCTGAAAATAGTATATACTATGTTTTGTTAAAAAAAAATGATTATATCATTTGTTGTTTTTCAGAAACGGCAACTCAAACAGACTGCGATCACTCAGAACTTTCCCCACAAAGTCCACACCTGTTCACGCCCTCCGAGTAAGCCAATCCTCTGTGATTATTTCATCTCTGGATTCTGTGCTAATTTTATATCATCTTGTGCTTGTGAATAAATTTACTCACACCTAAAATTATCCAAATAATTGAACCGTTACTTCCTTAGCATCACAAAGCTCGGTGATCAGAGACATATTCTATAACTCATGTTTCTTTTGTATGTGTTTTACATTGGTGATGCAGTTTTCTCGGAGAAATCTCTTGTTTGCTGCAGGACCGACCTCTAAACCCGCAAGCTGATGGAGGCAAATGGTATCATCTGCTTTTACATTCTTACAAGCTTTGTGTAGATCAGTAGAAGAAATCAGGTGTAGAATAGTCCTCTAGATACTATCAATATCTTTGGATTTGAATGATTATTGGTTTCTGAAATATTGTACCGGTTAAACGCAATCAGAACATACGTGAGATTTTCTCTATACCTACTTTAAATATTAAGAACTGGTGGAAAATGTATATTCATTTTTGAAAGACATTTACCAAAAAAATTTTGGAAGAAGACAGAAAATCTACCAAAGGTAGATTTGATTGATAGACAATTGTATACTTTTTGGAATTATATGTTTGGGATGTGTTTTTATTTTCTCTTACATCATCTCTTCTCTCCCATGCATTTCTCACGTTAAACTTTTTTTTTCAGAAACAGATGAAACTGACGTGATGCCTATCTAATCCTCTCTTTTTCTTTTTGCCATATTCTTAATAGTAGTGTACATAAAAGTATAACGTGGAAAGTTATACATGACATTCAGGAAAGTTTAAGAAAATTAAGAAGATATGCGTCAACATCTGTTTAAAGTAAGATCAATTGTTCTGTATCTGCTGATCATGATTGATGTAGATTATATCATATGATATTACGTGGAATGTTAGTATACTCGTTGGGCAAACAATAATATACACACGTTACTTGCCCCAATCCAATTTTGATATCATTTTATTGATGATTCAAAGCAAACTATATATAACTAAGAAATAACCCCACCAAGCATGCAATATAACTATGCGAGAAGTCTGGGGTTAGGCATCACCCAATGCAGTTTACGTGTAATATGGTAATAAACAACCCAGCTATTTTTGGTATTAGTTAAAAATTGGTTAAATATGAGCCTAAAAAAAAAAAATAGTTCGTTGCCAAAAAAAAAAAAAAAAAGTTAAAAAAAATAGTTTAAACTCAATCAAAATAGAGCTGGACGAGTTTAGTCAAAAAAAAAAAATAGAGCTGGATAAAAAATTCGAATCCGATCCGAAAATAGTACTGAACTTAAACAAAAATTGGTTAAATATCCGAATGGATTCAAAATTTTGGTATCTAAAAAATCAAAACCGAATTCAAACCAGTGGCGGACGCAGGTAATAACATACGGGGTCACGTGACCCCGTCTAATTTTTATTTTTCCTTTAGTAACTGGTATTAGCTAAAGAAATGCTCTTCAACCATAATGAAACAAAAGTCATGTGCCCCCATCACAATTTGATCCTGCCTCCGCCCCTGATTCGAACTGAACCAAATATTTTGAATATATCTGAAATATATTTATATACTTAAATATTAACTATTTTTAGATTTATATAAAAAAATATCCAAAATATATAAGATATTTTTAATTTTCTAAAATTAAATATCTAAAATAGCTAAACAATATTTAAAACATCAAAAATATTGAAACTTGTATTGATTATTTATCCAAATATTTAAATCAAGAAAATTTATATTTTAATTTTAGATATTTGGTATATCTTATTCAGATTTATATGTAATATATTGTTTTGTTTTTAGATTTTGAGAAAAATTGGAGTATATGTGAATTTATTTTTTTAAATAATTTAAACGGGGTAACTGAATCTGCAAAGATCCGAATCCGCAGAGATCTGAACCGAACCCAAACCAAAATTTTTAAATACTCGAATAGAAACTGAAATCTTTAACACCGAAAATCCAAAACCCGAATAAATCAGAACTGAATCCAATGGATACCCGATGGCCTATCTCTAAATCAAATAGTGTGGTGATTCTTCGAAATATTTTTGGTTATGTAATACTAAATACGTTTTCACCGGGAACTAACCGGATAGGGAAGATTACACTTCTATAAGAAGCATACAATAGAACTATAGGCAAAATTAATGAATATGAAAACAAATTAGCTACTAGCGATTGAAAACTCTGAACCAGTTTTTCTCATTTATGTGTCGGCCATTTGTAACGTTGGACCTACCAATTAGGTCGCAATGAGCACACGACAAATACACAATCTAACCATTAGATCTTTAGATTTCACCACAAGCTAAAGTATATAATCTTAAACTTAATTCCCTTTGGTAAATAAATTTTAAGCTAAGCTTTGGAAATGTTAAATAGCATCTTAAGATTATTAGAAACCATATTATGCATCCAACCAAAGATGTCAATAAAGAAAAAAAAAAGCCTTTACTCAGTGCTCAAGTGGGTTTGATCTTGCTGACGTGCCTTCCAAAAGAGAAGTTCCTATTGGTGGAATAAAGCTACTTTTGTCATATGCAACCCTAGTTGTATTTCATGATGAAATTAAGTGGGAACATTTGTATTGACTAATCTAATCTACTAAACTCTTTAGATGATAAAGGAGAAGAAGAGCGTGGAAGTTTCAAAGTATCTTTTACTTTAACATTAGACAAAAAGAAAAGGTTGATCTCTCTCATAAAGACAAGCTATTGACAAACTATTCTTTTGGTCATTGCATATGTAAGTGTGCTACTAAAATATTTAATTTGAGTGCCTAGATCATTGCATATGTAAGTTCTCAACTAAAGTATCCATGGCATACACTTGCTTGATTAAACCCGAGCCACGGTTAATTCGTTGTAATTAGTTTGATCCACGTTTGGTGTAATAGAGTACAAAAAAAGATGAAGGAAAGGCCCACAAGAGAAGCAAGAGGAGACAGAAATGACCACTTACCTCGTGGAGTTTACATAAAGTAGACATAAATAGACCTGAAATAAATTTAGATGGTCCATTTCTTCTTCTCTTTTAACGTATCCTTTTCGATTTATATTGTCATTTTCCTCTCCTGTCATTTCATCAGATGTACTAGTTTCGTAACTGTTTTGTGAACTGCTTCGTTTTCACATTTGTCGTTTCTAATCCTTTAAAACTCATTCTATATAAATTATATACTCCCATGAATAATTAGATAGCAAATTCTGCACATACTCAATTATTATGGCTTGAGGGTTTACCAATTTACCATATTCAACCTTATTGATCATCATAGCAAGGGTTAAAGGGATTGTTCTACCCTTACATGAATGTATGGATTATGTTACAGGAGGAAGCAGCCAAAAATGGAAAGGGTCCTATCATATAACGCACATATATATATATATATATATAGCGTAGATGGTGGAGTCCCAATAAGCTAGCTTTTAAGTATTTTGTGACAAGGGTGTGACAGTAAACCAAACCTACCTATCGCTCTCATCCTCATAGTACTTTGGTCCACTACTTATTATTACAAAAAAAACCTAAAAAAATATAGTGTAGGGTCTTGTTTTCTTTGTCTATTCCTTTCTAGTACCACCTACTCCTGCTCTTATTTACAAAGCTTCTTTCATAGCTATTAATAATAGAAAGAGAGTTAGAGATATAGAGAAGAAATCATCACTTACAAAAATATTGTTCCCTCTTCAGCTCACATGGACACTTCGAGGGACAAACAACTTCCTTCAGATACCTCTTGCATAGCTTCCTCATCTACAGCTTTTCCATGTCAAGATTCTCTAAACAAGAGCCCAGAACAGAGTTTCAAAGATGAAGAAGCAGACGCTAACGATTCTAGTCAAGAACTCAATCTCATCGACTGCATAGATAGCCAGAGTTATAACGGATCGACTACATCCACGGAACAAAAGCTTTTCTCATGCAACTACTGTCAAAGAACTTTCTATAGCTCACAAGCACTTGGTGGTCACCAAAACGCACACAAGAGAGAGAGGACGTTGGCAAAAAGAGGGCAACGTATGGCAGCATCAGCCTCAGCTTTTGGACATCCTTACGGTTTCTCTCCAGTTCCTTTCCATGGACAATACAACAACAGGTCTTTGGGGATTCAAGCGCATTCGATGAGCCACAAGCTAAGTTCGTATAACATGTTCGGTGGTCACTACGGTCATGTCAACTGGTCAAGACAACCTCTTGACCAACAACCAGCTATAGGTAAACTTTCTTCAATGGATAATTTTCATCATCATCAGCATCAGCATCACATGATGATGATGATGGATTCTTCAGTAAATTCACGGTCCAATGACATGGCTAGATCATCAAGCAACATAGGAAGGATTCTAGTAGGGTCGCCGCCTCTTGAACAATGGCAAGGAGGAGTACTGTTAAGCACTAATCAGGAAGAGCAACAAAAGCTAGACTTATCACTTAAGCTCTAAGATTACTTCTTCTTGATTCTTGCATTTAGTATCTTTTATTATGTTTTCATGTGATTGTTATCAATTTGTACTCTTATGTGTATACTTCTGTTCTAATGTACATATTTTCACACATCTACTTAGTTTGAGATTTGTCGACTATACACACATAAATGGATTTCAGGTAAACACCCAACAAATGTGTAAACCATTTATAATTCCTAGAAAAGGAAAAGAAATGTGAATAGATAAAGTATAAAAAGAGAAGATACTGATATCTATGGGAAGATTTGGTTTCATAGTCACAAGAAAAATGAAATAGTATTATAATGTCAAAGTTGGTTTACCCAAAAGTTAGAACAATCATTCTATTTATTTAAAAGCTGCTAACATGACACTCCCACAGAACAAAACAGATAGTATAATAAAAAGAAGACAGTTGCTGAGTAGGATGATTGTGACACTAAAAGCAAAGAGTACTGCATAAGAAAATTGAAACAAAATATTACGAGCTAGGTTCTAAGTATAAACAATAAAGCATCCAATGCTTCTCTTTCTTAGACCCGAAATTGGTGTATACTATGACAACGAGTGGCCTTTTTGGCCCTCGAGGATAACAATACTCGATCTCAGTAACACTGACACACACACACATCCACACACCTATGTACTTAGTCACTTACTGCTACATAATAGGTGAAACAATGCAAAAGTAAGCGGCTAGTTAAAAGTGAAAAGAACTATAAAACTTGTAAGAAGTGCTTCTTTTATAAGTTTATACTTCTTTAACACCTTTATGAATGTCTATTGCTCCTTAAATGAAAAGCAAAATAAAGAAACGCATCAAAAGGTTGGATTATTATTATTGTATTTGAATTTGCATTTGCAAAAAAAAATTATTATTGTATTTGCAAAAATAATAATATGAATAACTAGCATTTGACCAAAAAAAAAAGAATAACAACTACCATTATATCAGCAAGCAGGGATGGCCTTTTCAGGATGTTACAAAGTATAACGGGCATATGAGATTGTTAGAAAGCCATCGCTTTTATTCTATATGTTATACAAAGGAGAAAAAACGACACATATGTTGCTTTCATCACCAAAGACTTCACGTGTTATATTCTCAAAGTGGTTGAAGATAATTGAATGTAATGCAACAAGCCTTTAGCGGATAAAAGATGTTCGGAATGAACCAAAAGTCATACAGTTCCATGAATAAATCCAAGTAGAAGTAGAACGCGGGTGAATATCAAACATCCAAAATATGTAATGGAACAAGCCTCTTAATCAGAGCCATCTTTATCTTCTTGTATATTATCGTTTGGCCCTAAAGTACTTTTCATAAAATCTCCCTCACACTTGCCTGTATACATTGCAGACATAATTAAACTCTCGGATTTGACTGATCAGATCAATTGGCTACATGAAAGAAGCACGCACCAGCAAAACCATAACAGCAAGGGAAGTTCGCCGGTAAAGGCGGGGGATCAGCATATCCAGACATTTTAGTGAAATGAATCTCCAGGGGTTGAGCCACAAGGCCCACAAACGGCCCGTAAGTGAAGATGGGTAACCGGAAAACGAAGCTTTTGAAGGCCTGCCTAGTCAGGAGGACATGGTCACATGGTATGGCCTATGTATTCCTAAATTACTAGACTCCAAATTGGAAAACTTTATAAATATCTATACGTATTAGAGCACCATTAACGTGAGTTTCTACTAAGAATCTTTCAAAAATAAAAATATAAAAAGAATAGAAAGAAAGAACAAAAACAAAATAGATAAGTATACGTCTTTTCATATTAAAAATGTCTAAATCCCGAGAGACCAAAATAACGTTTATCTTTCTAAGCATCAAGTCATTTGTGTATTTAATCTTTTTTTCTGTTTTTGAAAAAAACATTTTCAAGTCTCTCAACAACGTACGTAGATGCTCTAAAAATGAGCACAATATGTGGAATATAATTAAATATGACACTAGTGAAACTAAAACATATTGTGAAACCAAAGCCACCGAGCGCGCGCGCACTATAAGAACATATTAGCAAAGAAAAGTATTCAAATACACGAGAACTGTAAAATATGCTTTTTGTAATAAAAGACAACTAGTCACATGTTATTTAGTTGTTCCTATGCTACTTGGCTAGAAGTTGTTGTGCCTGGCTTTAGAGGAACATCAATTTGTACTAGTGTCCAAGATTAACCTCCTATGATGCTATCTGGCTCAATGATGAATTCACTTGGCGATGAATATATGAATCTTTCCTATATGGATTTGTCAGGAAAACTGGAAATTCGAAAATGAGTTTCATATCATCAGTGGTCCACAGAACATCACATCACAAGACTTGATCGAACAAGCTAGGGAAGATATAATACTAAAAGTGACCAGCCTGCCCATTACGTGGTTTAATTTCTTTTCTTTTCCTTCCATATGATAATGGATTTTAAGGATTAGTCTATAGTATTTCCTTTTCGCTTATTACCAAACAAGCTAGTCAATTAAAGGACTCTGATTATTGTGTCAATCATAACCAACAACAAACATGCTTGTAAATTATGATAAGCGTTAGCACGGTAATTGACAAAATAACCACTAGAATATAGTACTACTGAATTAGTACTATAATCGTGATGAGCTGTTGACTATAATAATAATGTACACAAGCCTTCAAAGTCGTTCTATACAAATGGCCATGCCTAATTAATTGTCGAACTCATTAAATGGATATATGACATCTTTAGAATTCAGTGGAAAAAATACTTGGACGAATGATTATGTACCAAATTAATATAAATTCCGAGTCTAATGTTTAATATTTATTCCACTAGCTTTCTTTTACCCTAATTATTTTGTGTGTTTTAGGTAGAAAAATAATTCTTTGCTTAGTAGCTAATACTTTTTCAACGAATATTCGAGTATATACTAAACAATTTACAAAAGACAGCTACTTCGTCTGTGGGCAGACCATTAATATATATTGTGTGTCAAGTTCCCCAATAGCAAGTATATTTTAGAATAAGGTTTTGGATGATTGTTTTACACGAAATTACATACAAGCTCTTATAATTTCATATCTTTAGTGAAAGTATTGAACAAAAATATCTTAAGCTCAAATTCAAAATAATCTAATTGACAAGATTTGCGGATCCGTGAATCACTCTTTGCTATAAAGTTCTTGAAACAAGATTAGACATTAAAAAAGTGAAAGAGGGGTTCATTCAAGTAACATATGGTCCAATACAATTAAAATATGATATCCAGTCACTTGGTTAATCTTCTTTTTTACAACTAATTGGGTTAATCCTTTTGATACTGGTTTTATATAGGTGTAGTTTATAACAATTTAATAGGAAAATGTGTTTTATCCAATTAAATACAGATCAGTTTTGGTAGTTTAATCAGTTTGAACTTTTTTAAGCGGTCAGCGTAATTATGTTGTTAACTTCACGCCCCAACAGCTAGCCATCGGTTGCTTAAAACGTACACAATGAAGACATTGCTCGTGGGTTTGTCGAATTCTTTCTAAACCTTTTCACTTTAGGGACGTTTTAGAAAAATGGGATGTTTTGTGATATAGTTTTATAATATATTTTTTCTTCAAAATATCACTAAATTGCAAAGAGTATCTGTAATGCCTATTCAATCAACTAGAATTTGGTTTCTATGTATTTTCCAAATTAATCTAAAACTATATGCATACTTTATAGATTTATATTATATTCTAAATGTATAGACAGTCGATTTTTACTATTTGTACGACTAATTAAGAGTTAGTGTTTACTTCTTTTAGCAACTCTTCTCAGCTCTCAAGTAACTACTCGTTGGTGTCGTGGACTTGAAAACATCAATTGGATAATATTGGGGGCAAAATATAAAGAAATGTTAAATTCTAGGGACTACAAAATCTGTGCCCTAAACAAAAAGATGACAGAAAGCAGAAAAGAATGTAGCCTTTAAGAAAGAAGGAAACATCAGAAGCTTTTCTCTAACATTTACATAAGAAGAATAACATTCTTTCTCTCAATTTGTTTCTTTCTTCTTTAAAACCTTCGAAGCTTGAGGGTTCTTTCTTTGGTCGGTTTAAGAGAGATGTTGTGTAGAATGGTGGTGGTGAATGGCCGGAAGAAGAAAGCCGGTTTGGTTCCGGTTTACCTGAATGTATACGATCTCACTCCCATCAATGGCTACGCTTACTGGTTAGGACTCGGGGTCTACCACTCTGGTGTTGAAGGTATAGCGTTTCTCTCTGCCTTTGTTTGTTTAGGGTTTCCTTTTCAGTAGTTTCCAAATTTGGAAACTTTTTGACCTAACTTGGATCAGTTATTTTGGTTAGTTCATGGGGTTGAATACGGTTTTGGAGCTCACGAGAATTCAACAACGGGGATCTTCGAGGTAGAACCGAAGCAATGTCCAGGTTTCACATTCAGGAAGTCTATTTTGATTGGAAGAACAGATTTGAATCCTGATAAAGTCTGTACCTTTATGGAGAAACTTGCAGAAGGGTATAGTGGAAACACTTACCATCTCATTACAAAGAACTGTAATCACTTCTGCAATGATGTTTGTGTTCAGCTGACCAGAAGATCTATCCCTAGTTGGGTTAACCGTCTTGCTCGCTTCGGTAAGAAACTACCAAAACAGAACACTGACTCTGTTTTTTTTACTCTGTTTTAGTAAAACAGAACATTGACTCTGTTTTAGTAAAAGCTTATGACGTTTATGTTTGTGTTTGCTTCAGGTTTGTTCTGCAACTGTGTTCTGCCGGCAGAGCTGAATGAGACAAAGGTGAGGCAGGTTAGATCAAAAGAAGAAAAGATTCAGGAAGTGAAGAAACTTAAGAGCAGATCAAGTAGGTTTCCACCTAGCTCTTCTCTTTCTTCATCAGGTTCTTTAAACCGAAGCAGAAGAGGTGCAAGGAGAAGACAATGTCTTCCTCCAACACCACCTGTGATGGCTTAGCTCTAGTGTTAATAAAGATCCCAAGAAGTTATGTTTGTTTGAACAATCATTTTTCTTGATGATAATATGCTGGGTATAATATCTTCACAATACTTTAGAAAGGTTACACATCTTCAAGAGATCGTTTAAACAAAAAGAAATTATACAAAATTAATTATAAAGAAAATATTACACTACAAGGCAATGTGTCAAAACGGGTCTACTCACTACTTGGAAGGAAATGATAACAAAGGAGTTTTATGGATTTTGTAAACAAGCCTTTCTTTCAGCATGAGTTTTAGTTTGACTTTTTTTTCTCTTCAGATTTAGTCCAAAACAGGGGGATAATTCCAAGTTGTTACTTCATAGTAAAAAGTGGTTGAAATTGGTTTGAATTATTACTGAAATGAGAGAAATGTTCTTCTCTAAACAATAAGCAAAGTTGATGCATATAATTCTATTTAGTCTTGATATATCTGATCCATCTGTTTAAAACAATTTATCACTTTATCAGTGTTTTGTTTTTTCCTATATAAAAGTCGGCAAATAGTCTCTTGTTAAAAGAACATAATTACTATAATTTTGTTTCATAATAAATGTTATTTTTTTTTTCTAAAATCTCAATTTAATTTTATATATTAAATCTAATTTTACCCTTTTGAATAACCATAAATTTTTATTTAAATTATTTTTATTTAATTAATCATGTATTAAATATAAATATGTAATAGTTAATTATACAAAATTTTTAATCTTTGAAAAGTGTCAAAATTATACTTATTTATAAACGGAAGGAGTATAGTACAACCAAACTAAATTATTAGAAAGACTTGCTTTCTAAAATTGATATTCATCATCATATTAAGTCACGTTGTATTTAATTATAAGACTATAGATTCCCAAGAAGTGTTTTATGTGAACAATCATCTTCTTAATGGTAATGGAATAAGATGTTCATATTACTTACAGAAGCTTACATTTTAAACTATGAAATCTTACTTAATTATATTAATTGAGGAGACACATCTTCGATAAATCGTTTTTATTTTTTGACATCCTTCAATAAATCGTTTAAACAAAGAACTTATACAGAACTATAAAATGCAAGTCTCGCCATATTTATTTAAGGGTTTATTATCTTGGCGCACAAGTCTCAACAGAACGAGGAATATTACCTTATTATGAAGCAAAGTGAAGTCAAGTCCACTGAGTAAGAACTGGGATAAGCTCAAGTGGAACTTTCTTAGGACAAACAAGCGCATATGATTCTTCAAGATCAACATCTTCAGCTTTCATTCCTTCAGGAAGGTTCCAATCGAAACGGTAAAGAAGGTTGATGAGTGTTAGATGTACCAAAGCCAGTCCCATACTCATTCCAGGGCACATCCTCCTTCCACTACCAAATGGCAACAACTCAAAGTTAACACCTCTATAGTCAATCTCATTATCCATAAACCTCTCCGGAATGAAAGCTTCTGGATCTTTCCAAACGCTTGGATTCATATGAACAGCCCAGACATGGATCCATGTTTTCTTTGGAATGTCATAACCTGCGATCTTTACATCTTTTGAAGCTTCTCTTGGAACTAGAAGTGGCACAAGCGGTGTTATCCTAAATGCTTATTTAATCACCATTTTGAGATACTCAAGCCGTTCTATATCATCTTCAGTAATGTGGTCTTTGTTTTGGATCACTTCTCTTACCTCTGCTTGCACTTTATTCATAACTCTAGGGTTTGCAATCAAATGTGTCATCACCCATGTCACAGTTTGGGCAGAAGTATCTATTCCAGCAGTAAGAATGTTCTGTAATATGAAAAACAAACAAGATATTAGAGTGTAAAGTTTGAATCTAGAAGCTTTTGATACTTACCAGAAGAATCCCTTTGGTGTGGTTTCGAGTAAGTTGATACTCTCCAAGTCCAACCTCTCCCTTTTCCATCTTGAGGAGTAAGTCAATGATATCATCTTTAATACTCTTATCTTCTAGGTGATGCTTTATAGCTTGATCGAAAAACGAATCTATAGCCTCAAAAACCTTCTCACACTTGCCATGTAACCCGGTGATCCTATCGATGATTTTGCCAATAACCGGGAAGTAGTCTGCTGCTGCAAAACTCCCCAACACCTGAAATGCTTCTACAATGACTTGTTCATAGGTTTTCTCAAGTTTACTCCCTTTAAGATTTATCCCAAATGCAACCCTACATATCACACTTCCGGACAGTTTCAGTAACTTCTGGTTGAAGTTAACTGGGCTCTCCAGTGAAGCAGACTGCTTGATGAAATCAACAAAAGAGGCTACTTCATCTTCTCTTACATGTCGAAATGATTGTACCCTTTTTGCTGTGTAGAGTTCAACAACTGTCATCTTTCGTACTTCCCTCCAATATTTGTTGTAAGGAGAAAAGACGAGATCGTTTAGATTGTATGTGATTCTTGCAGGGTACGTCATGTAAGGTCGTGAACAGCAATCTGCATCGAATGTTTTCAAGACGTCCATTACAGTCTCTGGTGTTGATGCCACGACAGTAGATACGCTTCCAAACTTTAGTGACATTAGAGGGCCATATTCTTGGGATAATTTGAACATGGAACGATGAGGTTGCGATCCCAATTGGTGCAAGTTGCCTAATATGGGAAGTCTCGGTGGTCCTGGAGACAGCTTCTTCTTTGTCTTCCTCGAATTCTTTGCAATGAGTATTAGTGCAAAGAAGACGAATGCAACAATGATATACCACAAACTCATTTTTACACCCTACCAAAAGAAAGCAGAAAAAGAGAGTTTGTAAGCTCAAGAAAAAAAGAGTTTATATGAATTAATTTGTGACAAAAAGTTAAATAATTTGTAATTTCCTTAAACATTTTTAAATTTAGTTTGGTTAACTTATTTTCAAATAGTTGACTTAGCGTTTGTTTACCTTTTAGCACAATTGAAAATATATAATTCATGCTCTCGGCAACTCCTTATTTTATTTTTGTTCACTTACTTATATTTAGGATTGGATAATCGTTGGTTAAGTCTTTAAGATAGGTATGTAGGGAGAAAAAGTCACTACTCTATGTAAACCTTTAAAAATGTAATATGAACAACGGGAAGGATATATAGATTATTCAGATAATTAAATTGGTATTTCAATTAGTAATTCAAATAACTACAACTAAGTATTTTGTCTGTACATATATGTATAATTTTCTTACAAATATGTATCAGTTTATGTCTTATTAATTTAAAAACATGTGTGGATATAATTTTCTTACAAATACTTATTAGTTTATGTCTGTTAATTCAAAAAACAGCATGATAAGTTATTATTTATGTTCTCACAAAAAATTAAAATCAAACATCAATATTTATATATGATAAAGTTTTTAATCAAAATATTTTATTATTGTTGTGCTGAAATTTTAAAAAATACCACGTATTAGAAATATTCTAGAAAAATATCTTTATACAAATTGTTTTGTTTGATTAATATTTAGTTAAAATTCTTTTATATCTTAATTTTTAAAAATTTGTTATAGAAATATTATTTCAAGATAAGAAAACAATATATATATATATAAGAATATCTTATTTTTTTTAAAAAAATATTTTATTTTGACTGTTTTATTATCTTATTTTTAAAAAATATATTTTATCTAATATAATATATAGATCTAATATTATTAATAAAAATTTATTTTTACTTATATAACAAGTTATAATAATTAAGGGCATCATTGACTTTTATCAGCCTAACTTTTACCTTAGAGCTCAGAAGGAAAAAAAATTCACAAATAATAGTATAAATTGATAGATTTCTTGTAATTTTTGGATAATAATAGATCTTTGAATAATATTTGGAATTTTGATAATTTTAAGGATTAGATAATTTTAAGAGTTAGGTAATTTGAGAATTTTTAAAAGATTGTTTTATATTTTACTACACTGTTTTAATTATAGTTATTTTATATAGATTCATTAATTTGTGTTGTTTCTAGTTCCAAATATTTATATAAAATCATTAAAAATATTACTTTATTATCTTAAGAATTAATATATTTTATATTTTTAATTCAAAAATAACTAAAGTATAATTTACCAAATCGAATGAATCAATAAATATTGGGATAATATTATACCTTCTATTTTTTTTTAAATACACTTTCTTAAATGTGTATTGACTTTCTAATTAGATTAGATATTTCAGTAATTAAGATATAAATTCTAAATTAATATAAATAATAATATTATTATTATTATATTTAAAATAAATTTGTGTGTTGAGATAAATATGTTATTTACCGTTTAAAATTTTACAGTAACATGAATATTTTTGTCATCATAAGAATATTATAAAATAAACAAATTATGATTTGTTTTGATTTTGTCATGAAGTTTATATAGATTTGTTTTATTTTCTTGATCTTATATAAACAAGTTACATTTGTTTGCATTCTCTTTTTTTTGCATTCTCTACAAAATATTCATTCTTCTTAGAAGTAATTATCTACCAACCATAGCAACATGAGTTTCCTTAAAAAACAGCAGAAGTATTGTCATAATAAAATAGAAACATAATAGAAAACTGAAATTTGATTCATGAACCAACAATCTTCTTAATGAAATGAGAAGAAAAACCTGTGAAACTAGAGAAATAAAAAAAAAATCAGAAATAGAGGATACGGAGAACGAGACGAGATGTCGCCTTGAATTTTTTTTTCAAATAATAAAAAGTTTAAGATATATTAAAAGTATATTGTGTAGATATTCTAAAGGTTTTTATTTAAAACAACTTTTGTAAAACGGTTACTTTCAATATAAAAATAAATTAGAAAAATATTAAATTGTAATCTTTGGTAAATTATATACTCATAAGTGTATTTTCCCAAAAACTTAAATAATTGTATAGTTTTCAAATTATAATCCTATTTGAGTGTATTTCTCCGAATTTTCCAATAAATTTGATAATAGCTAAAGATATTTATGAGAGAATATGATGATCAGAAATGTCTAGAGCGGAGAGATTCGTAAAATCACCTTAAAACTTTGTGGTGGAAGAGCTTACACTTAGAGAGGGAGAAGGATCCGGAGAGGGAGGAGTGAATTACTGTGTTTTTTTTTTGGGATTCTTAGAAATAAGAAGATGCTAGTTGTATCCAAATGAATGTGCGGCTGCGTGAAAGCGTAGTACGATACGTAAGTTTGTTTTGTAATGAAGCCCAATATTGTCTATAGAAAAGTTGTATGCTTCCAAATGAATGTGTGGCTGCGTGGAAGCGTAGTACGATACGTAAGTTTGTTTTGTAATGAAGCCCAATATTGTCTATAGCAATTTTTTTTCTTTTTTTTATCTATAGAAATCGATGTCCACAGGAATCATCATCTTCGATTTTCTATGATAAGATTGTAGCTTTAGTACGTAGGGTGTCTAATAGCTAGTAAACAATTCAAATTTTTCCAACCAAATGCATACATTGAACAATATAGCTTTTACCATATATATTAATTTTAGCATGGGTTCAGATTACTATTTTTTCCGTATGGTTTTAGTCCAAAGACAGGAGATATAAATGCAAATCGTAATGAAGGGAAGTATTAAAATTTTCAAATGATCACATGAAATTTAGGAAGCCCTTTTTAACCGCCGACGCACGAGCCGCGCTGTGGAAAAGCGGAACATTTTGAGAAAAATCGTGTGCAAGGAGAGTAGGGGAGGTTTCATCGTCGTTTTAAATCACATTTTATTTATACGTTTAGAAACTTAAATCACAAAGTGAGTCTAATTCATATAGATAATATATTCACTCCTACATTCACCTATATCGTGGTATATTTATACAAATAAATACGCCAGGACAAAGATTCGAGTTAATGGATCGTAGGCAACATGCCATATTCCCCTTTAATATATAAGAAAGAAGGTAAGCACATGTGGAATTGAACACACACACATGCGCAGCTTCTATGAATGTCAAATTGTGAGAAAAGAAACAGTTCATTATTTAGTTAAAAGTCTAAGTAGCCTAGTGGTTAGTGATCTAAAATTTTCTTTGAAAAAAACAGTTCATTATGTTAACCAAATGGTAATGGACTAGTGGTTATTACTTCATCCGCAGTAATTGTCCTATCCCCTATATATTAAAGGAGAAGCATTTTTAAGGCTTTCCTTAAACGATTTTGATGAGAATGCATGAGAAGGCTCGGATCCACGTGTCACTCTGTGAGGGAGTTTAAGAAAAACGGATCATTTAATTCTTTGCTTTGTTTCCTTATTTGGTTCCATTAGAAGAAACATAACCAATTTTTTTTACAGAAGTAAAGAAGAAGGAGAAGAGAAAGAAGAATAGATTGTAAGTAGTTTCAGAGAAGAGCTCGATGAGATAGGTATGGTGGTTTCTTGGTGCGATCAGTTTAGGGTTTTGAAGCATAGATCGATTGGTTGCTTCGTGACGTATTACGGGTGGAACTCGTCGCTGGAGAGCGTGGTGGCGGGAGTTCCGGTGGTTGTGTTTCCGCAGTGGACTGATCAGATGACGAACGCGAAGCTTTTAGAGGAGTGTTGGAGGACAGGTGTGAGGGTGGTGGTGGAAAAGAAGGAAGGGGAAGCAGCTGTGGTGGAGAGCGGGGAGATACGGCGGTGCATTGAGGAACTGATGGAGGAGAAGAAAGGGGAGGAGTATAGAAAAAACGCGGCGAGGTGGAGAGATTTAGCGGCGGAGACGGTGAGAGAAGGAGGATCATCGTTTAATCATCTCAGAGCTTTTGCAGATGAGCACATGTGAGATTTGATCTTAGATGTACAGTGCAAGAAAACACATTTGTTTAACTACTTCATTGGATTAGATCACATTGCATTATAATAATATCGAGCAGATTCTGTAAAACACATATGTTTGTTTAATACATACGAGGACGTTGTGCATGTAAGTTGTTTGCATTTAATTGAATCAGTAAAAAAGTTATAAATTTTAGGGTAAATGTTTAGTGTTTATGATTTAATTTTTTGTGACGGTTTTAAAATTGTTAAAAAAATTCATCTTTTTGCAACTAATAATATTTTTCTTTTATTTTAAAAACTTAACACAAATTATTGTTATTTTATTTATTTATATTAAAAATGGTATATTAATTGGCAAACTATGATTAGTTGGTAATTCACCCAAGAAAATTCATGATAAATATTAAACTAGGAATCATTTCCATATAAATAAAAATTGTGGTAGTTAAAAGATAATCGATGAATTAAAGAAAAATTACATTTTTATATTTTTGAAAAAAAAAATTTACGATGAAGGGGATACCGAGAGAGAGAGAGAGAGAGAGAGAGAGAGAGAGAGAGAGAGAGAGAGAGAGAGAGAGAGAGAGAGAGAGAGAGAGAGAGAGAGAGAGAGAGAGAGAGAGAGAGAGAGATTTAGTGTTTAGGGTATACCCAAGAGTTTACAGTTTAGTGTTTATGATTTACCCAAGGGTTTAGGGTATATCCAAGAATTTAGGGTTTAGGGTTAGATTTTTTACCCATGGTTTTAAACTTTGTTCATGGGTTTAGGGTATAGTGTTTTAGTGTTTATGATTTAATTTTTGTGACGGTTAAAATTGTTAAAAAAATTTTATCTTTTGGCAGCTACTAATATTTTCATTTATTTTAAAAAAAACAAAAATTACTATTATTTTATTTATTATAGTTTAAAAAACTGTACATTAATTAGCAAACTATGATTAGTTGGTAATTCACCCAAAAAAAAATTCATGATAAAATATAAACTAGGAAACATTCCCATATAAAACAAAATTGTGGTAGTTAAAAGATAATCGATGAATTAAAAGAATGTTTACATTTTTATTTTTCTCAAAAAAAAATGTTTACGATGAGGGGGATACCAAGAGAGAGAGAGAGAGAGAGAAGAGAGAGAGAGAGAGAGAGAGAGAGAGAAGAGAGAGAGAGAGAGAGATTTAGTGTTTAGGGTATATCCAAGAATTTAGGGTTTAGTGTTTGGATTTTTACCCATGGGTTTAAGCTTTGTCCATGGGTTTAGGGTATAGTGCTTAGTGTTTATGATTTAATTTTTTGTGACGGTTTAAAATATTAAAAAAAATTCATCTTTTTGCAGCTAATAATATTTTCTTTTATTTTAAAATCTTAACACAAATTATTATTATTTTATTTATTATATTTAAAAAATTGTACATTAATTGACAAACTATGATTAGTTGGTAATTCACCAAGAAAAATTCATGATAAAATATTTAAACTAGGAAACATTTCCATTTAAATAAAAATCATGGTAGTTGAAAGATAATCTATGAATTAAAAAAATGTTTACATTTTTATATTTTTCAAAGAACAAAGGTTACGATGAAGGGGATACCAGAGAAGAGAGAGAGAGAGAGAGAGAGAGAGAGAGAGAGAGAGAGAGAGAGAGAGAGAGAGAGAGAGAGAAGAGAGAGAGAGAGAGAGAGATTTAGTGTTTAGGGTATATCCAAGATTTTATAGTTTAGTGTTTAAAGATTTACCCAAGGGTTTAGGGTATATCCAAGAATTTAGGGTTTAGTGTTTGGATTTTTACCCAAGGATTTAAGTTATGTCCAAGGGTTTAGGGTATAGTGTTTAATGTTTATGATTTACTCTTTGTGATGGTTTTAAAATTGTTAAAAAAAATTCATCTTTTGGCAGCTACTAATATTTTTTCATATTTTAAAAACTTAACACAAATTATTATTATTTTATTTATTTTAAATTTTATAAAACTGTACATTAATTGGCAAACTATGATTAGTTGGTAATTCACCCAAGAAAAATTCATGATAAAATATTAAACTAGGAAACATTCCCATATAAAACAAAATTGTGGTAGTTAAAAGATAATCGATGAATTAAAAGAATGTTTACATTTTTATATTTCTAAAAAAAAAGGGTTTACGATGAGGGGGATACCAAGAGAGAGAGAGGAGAGAGAGAGAGAGAAGAGAGAGAGAGAGAGAGAGAGAGAGAGAGAGAGAGAGAGAGAGAGAGATAATAATTTAAACCTCAAACTATATTGAATTAAGTAATGTCTAAAATGCTTATAGTTTTGAACCACAAAGACTGAATAGAGAACAAATTTAGTTTTAGTAATACATAAAACATATGAATCGTATTTGAATAATACATATTTATATTAATAATACATAAACATCTGAAGAACAAATTTAGTTTTAATAATACATCAAACATTTGATTAGATATTAATAATATTATACATAAAACATAAGAATCGTATTAATGCCCGTGTGCGGGCATTAATACGATTCGTATGTTTAAATAATAAATATGTTAAAATCTTAATCTTATTTTTTTAAACACTCATCAATACTGATAAAATCTGAGAGAGAGAGAGAGAGAGAGAAGAGAAGAGAGAGAGAGAGAGGAGAGAGAGAGAGCCATAGAGAGAGAGAGCCATAGAGAGAGAGAGAGAGCCATAGAGAGATAAACAAAATGAGTTCGAGAGTAAGATGCAAAGAAAGAAATATAGAACAAGTTTGATTACACAAAAATTTACATACATAATAATTTGATTATATATTTATAATATTTATACATAAAACCTATGCAAAGAGTGTGATTACACAAATATTTACGTACATATAATTTGATTAGATATTAATAATATTTATCTTACTCGAATTAGATATTATACACAAAATCAGTTCTTCTTACATGGTTCAAAGAATACAATCAAGTTCTGTGGAATCCTTACATGTTTGAAGTCAATGACCTATGAGGAAGGTATGTTATTATACAAAAATCATTCATATGAAAATCAAATTGTATAATAATAATTATATCTTTATATGCAAGTTCTTGCAAATGAATCATAGTAAGATAAATCACACTGGTGATATGTATAAACTATTGAGACTATGGAAAAAATGTTTATGGACATGTTTTTCAAACCTCAACAGTTAAGGATTTGTATAGACATCGAGTCATTCTCATTCCCACAAATGATGAAGTGGATAAAATAAATGATTACATGCTTTCGCAGTTGTCAGGTAACATGTTTTGTGTTTACTCTTATATTCCAGTAAATTTTTACATGTCACTAAAGTAAAGGATTTACATATGTTTCTATCTCAGTGACGTCTATACCATAAAATCAGCACCACCGAGATTAAACACAAAAAGCACAGAAAACCCAAATTCCAAACTATATATATATACTTTCTAATATTTTCGAAAAATTACTGATCTAACCATCTCATCCCGCGCAAGGCGCGAGTAACTACCTAGTAGATCTAAATTAGAGAATCAAATTATTCTCATATACGAAATTACCTAATCATTTTATTTGGTTACTCATTGTAGTATCACGTATCACCATTCCCAGCTTTGATTGCGTTGGAAAACTTATGTGGATTGCATAAATGTGGTATTGTAACTTCCAGTCTAAACAACTATACAAAATACACAACTTACATTTTTTGAAATACACACTTGATGCTAGAACATCTTCAAAATAAATAAAAATGATGAAGAAGGAAATACCATCAATAAATAAAAAATTAGCCGAAAAAACACATACACCCAATATAAAACAACGAGGAATTGGATGTTAACCAGTGCAAGTTGGCCGAGTGGTTTTAAAGGAGCTTCGGTCTTAATACGGATCCGGATTCGATATACGCTAGCCACATAATGATTTAGGTTTCTAAAAGGTATAGATGCATGCTGGTTCAGGGCTCAAGGGATTAGTCATCACCTCTTGATTAATCAAAAAAAAAAAGGAATTGGATGTTTGTTAACACTGAAAAGGAGTTTCACCACATAAGGCCACGTTTTGGTCGTTTCCCAAACCAACACCTTCACACGAGATTCTACATTACTCAACACCATCATTCTCTTCTCCATTATTGCCTTTGACCACTTTCCGCCTTTTTTTTTTGCTATTTACATATATACACAAAAAGTAAACGAACGCATAGCTCATGTGTTATCTATGAATATATCTATCTCACACAAAAGATTCATCCGGGTAAAGGTTATGGTAAACTAGTTGTCAACCACTTTTGATAGATCTTCTCAGTGCCTTTCTTTGTTTGTACCTGTAAATAAAAAGATTAGTTACTTACCAATAACATTTAAAAATTAACCTGTCAATCATACCTAGATTAAAATACTTTCGAGAAGAAAATAGGATATTGGTATGTCTTCTCTTATGTCGATGCTAAATCAATTTTATTTCGGATTCAAATTTATATATGATTCTGCGACTAGATATATTTACCTAGATTTTTAAGCACAATTTCAGTTTCCATAAGTTTGTTCGTTTGAATGTTCTACAAAATTTAGGATAAACGGTTTCTCTAGCTATA
Organism: Raphanus sativus; assembly: GCF_000801105.2. Classification (NCBI taxonomy): domain Eukaryota; kingdom Viridiplantae; phylum Streptophyta; class Magnoliopsida; order Brassicales; family Brassicaceae; genus Raphanus; species Raphanus sativus. Next base: position 14,184,982 of record NC_079516.1, read on the forward strand.
AAGGTTTTCTCGAAATGTAAATAAAGTTCCCAATTAACCCCGACAAAAGTAAAAAGACATGCATGTCAGCTAATTATTTTTTTTGTCGACTGAATTTCATTAACAAGAACTGAGTAGTCCAATAACTAAAAGTCTAAAACTAAGCCCGAAAAGATTAATGGGAGACAAATTAAAGGTTTTTGCACGTATGTTCATAATTTTCATTTGGTGAAAAGTTCATAATTTTTCTGCAACACCTATTATTTTTAATGATAAATAGATTAGTTGTTTCATTAGTAGGGATCAATTCAGAGATGTTATTTATTCTTTATTTGGTGAGTGCAATGAAGTTTTTATTAGGACAAAAGAAAGGCGTTTCCTCAAATGACAAAAGGTCACAGAAGTTCAAAGAAGTAATGATGATGAACTCGCAAGCATGCCCATTACTTTAAAAATCCTTTTTTTTTTGCTGAGAAAAATAATTAGAATAAACTACACTCTATAATTCCCTCTTTCTTATTTATTTATTTTACTTTTTAAAAAGGTTACCGGAAACAAAATCAAATTCCAAACAGGTAGAATAATTATTGTTCTATTTGATAAAGACATCGATCCAAAAAATAATATCACATTGAGATTCCAATCTATCTCAATAATGTTGTTAGGCAGATGTTGCCCATATCTTATTTAATGGATTTCAGGGAGTAAATATGTACTATAGTCTTTTAGGATTTAATGTATCTTTACATTAATTTTGGATTTGAATTTTCCTAAAAAATTAAATTATCGGTATTTGGCTAGTTTGAGTTTGGATTTTAGTCTAGGTAGTTAAATGGAAGGCCATAATAGATGATCTATCTACTCTTGCCATTAGTCCAAAGGTCTTTTAAATTTGGATCAGACAATACGATATATTTTTCGGAGTAGTTCACTTAATTTGTGATACTAAATACATTACTCTCGAGATTGATCGGAATGGCCGATAGATTTTATTGGGGAAAAATAAATAAATATATATATTATATATATATATATATTGATATATATATATATTGTCAGTTTGTCACGTAGTCAATATTCCAATTGTTACCATATAAATTGTAAACGCATGGGTACAAAACTCTAGTGTTAATAAATAGTTTGGAATATCTTAATAAAAGTTTTAAAGAAAAATTCTTTTGGCTTATCATTGTAGCATGTGAGATAATATGTTACAGTAATTAACTTAGTATATATATATATATATATTTTTTTTTTTTTGCAACTAACTTAGTATATATTTTCTGTCCTTTTTGTCAACCTTAAAAATAATAGGCTTTCGTCACATCGTCAAAGACTATTTTCAGTATAGAAAACTCTTTTATCGATATTCTCATATAACATCACCTTTCTGGGTATAATATGTTTATAATTTAATTACAAATCAAAAGAATGTTTTAGCAAAAAAAAAATACAAATCAAAAGAATGATTCTTATTTACATAGTTCTTTTTTAATTATTTACATAGTTTTTTTTTTGATAAAAGATTTAATTATTTACATAGTTATTTACAGAGTTCTTTATCAGCACCATAAAAATATGAAAAGAAAATCTCACGGGATCAAAGCCAAAAGCTGATCAAGACATTATTCATTTTGATCCTTATACGTTATGGAATCCCCTAGACTATATTTGCGAAGTGATTTTGCCACATGTCGTCTACACAATCAATTTCAAAAAAAAATGATGACATGGTTACTAAAATTGATGACATGGCTTATACTTAAATATGACATGGACAATAAGATTTATTGCTGATATATATTTTTGGTAAACTTTATAAAATATGGCAATAATTCATACATTACAATTAATGCCGATTTATATTTTTGGTAAAATTTTTAAAAATATGGTAATAACTCATAAATCATCCCTAAAATAAATATATTCAAATTTGAATTATAATTTCGAAATTTTATTTAATTTTACTTTTATAATTATAAATTTTATTACTAAAAATTTCAAACTTTTCTACATTTTTTAAAAAAGTAAATAAAATTTTAATTGTAATATCATTAGTTTCTTTTAGATATCTAAATTTTTTAAAAATATTGTTTAGTTTTAATCTCTATAATATTATTTGAGAAGTCAGTTTCCTATGTGTCGCGCTCACGTTAATTCTTATAATGGTTAATTACAATAGTACTCTTAGTGAATCAAATATATCTATTTGTCATTATTAAAAAAAATCCTTTTTTATTTTGGTTTCCTTCTCTAAATAACCTATATAATGAAAAAAAATTGTAAATTTAAAAAAAGAAAGATATCTTATATATATAATGCGATTCATTAAAAGGAAACTTAACAAAATAATTTTGATTTTAGAGTAAATAAATAATTATCCCTTTAAAAGATAATCTTAAACAACATAATATATATTTTAATATAATTATTTTATTTTAATTAATCTATTTCTCAAATTTATTACAAAAAATAAATAACATAACACAAGATATTTTAATGAATAAAAATGCATTTTTTATTTTCTAATTAAGTATCCTTTTATATTTTTTCCAAATCAATATATAATAAAGAAAGTATTTAGAAAATTTATGATGAAAACATTTTTATATGTGATGTAATTTTATAAAAAAAAAAGAAAGTTCAGAAAATAATCTTGACTTTATAAGTTTATAAGTTATTTTTATGCAACTTCGTACCGATCATGACTTTACTTTCTAATTTTTTTTTTGTAAATTAACATATACCAAACTATAAAAGATAGTAACATACTTACATATCTATGATGAAGAACCAAAGGAATACAATTAATTCAATTTGGTTGAGTTAAACTAGAAATAATAAATTTTAGTTTGAAGGAATATATGTAACAATATATCCACAAACTGAGTAATTGGACTAATCTAAATTTTTAATACAAAATCAAACACTTAACTAAATATAATGTATTTATTGTTAATATTTTTATAAATATAAACTATAGAACAATGTAACATACTATTAACTAATATGAGATCTCAATTAATATTATGAATATATATTAACCAACTATTGCAACTAAGTTATTTTTTTATAATTTATATATATGCATGAGGTTTCATAATACTATAGTTGTTATATTAATATCAGTAACTTTGAGTCAATTAAAACTTTAATTTATTTTTACTATTTAATTTTAAAAATAAATTATATTAAATTATACATAATCTTTCTAAAATATATTTACAAATCTAAGGCAATATCAAATTAAATGTAAACAACAAAACTAATCAATATTTTAATCTATAGAATAAACAAATTATGGTTGAATCGGAAAATTAGATATTATCTTATATATCCAAAATTATACCTATGATTAAAATAAAATAATATTATTTGAAAAAATAGCATACTGATTATAATATAAATTACATAGTAATTTAAAAATAAAAAATTATAGTAAACTATTTAATATATTAATTTTATAAATATTTATATCCGTGCATGCGCACGGGAAAATCACCTAGTACATATATGTATAACTTGCTTAATTTACTTTTAATTATTTTGAGAATTATTAGTTTTGTACGTAGTTTATCCATGCATGAAAATAAAGGGACAAGAAATCTTTGGATCCATATCATTCCTAACGTCGAATCATTTGTGCTGCAATTTAGACGCATTGCACGTGTAGTGTTTTATCACAGCGAGTTAATTAACCATACGCAATTGTCATCTACTTAATAAAAAAAAAGAATTTGTTTTGTTTTTGCTTGTTGTTATTTTTTTTGTTCACACAACTACTTCATTAATTTTTCAATCTAACTTGGGTTTCTTACAGAGCCTCTAAAGGCCTGTTTAGTCAAACTGTCTTCAAAACAGAGAAATGAACGATTAACATAACGAAAGAAAACTGAATCAAATTGTAAAGAGAGAAGATAGATATCATTCAGAATTCCATGGAGATCAGAGATGCCAGACTGATCGACAATTGCCGCCACCAATTGTGTTGAGTCCGATTCAAAGATCACCTGTCTGAACTGTAGAGCAATTGCATGTTCCATCGCCATTCGTACTGCCAATCCCTCCGCCACAAGAGATGATCGCACGAAGCTCAAAGGTTCACTGTGAGAGAGATACCTCTCATTTTGATTAACAGAGAAACTCCACCCCACTCTCGCTGCTTTACTTTCTCTATTCCAAGCTGCATCAGATCGACACACGATTGCTGTCTCCGATGCTTGCCTTCGCGGGTTTGCGACTCGAATAGGGGTCTCAGGTATGATTTGGGCCAACTTCCATTCTTTAGCATTGACAATTGCTTTTGTCCTGACCTCCTATGCTGTAAAGTGGCGATGTTGAAAGGTTTTAAAATTCCTTGCTGTCCAAATTGCAGATATCATCCAAGGGATCAAGGAGCAGTCATAAAGTCTAGTAGGTGGGAGGGTCGTGGTCTTCAATGCCAACCGCCAACCCTCATTAAATGAGTTAATGAGCAGAGGATTAAATCCGATAGATACAGGTAGCATCTCCCAAACTTTTTGCGCAAACGGGCAGTGAAAAAATAGATGTAGAATTGTTTCCGGTCCTTGGCAGTTAATGCATTTAGCAGTAGCCAAGATATGTCTTGCTCTCAAGATCTCACCAACTGGGATTGCTTCATGTTTGATCTTCCAGATTAGCAGCTGGATCTTAGGAGCTGTGGAGATTTTCCAGACATCCTCGATCCACTCTTGTGCAGGTAGTAGAGGTTCCAGAGCTTCGGGTTTGTTTTTTTCCAAGGCTGAGTAGTATCCTGTTTTGGTGGAATAGCTTCCTGATTTATGCTTCAGCCAGACCTGCTTATCCTTCCCTCCCCATTTGCTTGGTACTATCGATAATATCTCCCCTGTGAGCATAGGGAGCAGTCGATCTATCTTCTCAACATCCCATTCTCTCGAGTTTTCTCTGAACAGCTCAGCAACATGTGCATCGATGCTAGTTTCAGGAGCTGGTCCCATTGGGCATAGTTGAGTCTCTGTTGACAGCCATGGTTCTCGTCATATCCGTGCTTCTTGGCCGTCTCCGATCACCCATCCTAGGTGGTCTCTGATTAGATCTCTTCCTATCACTATTCCTCTCCAGCCGTGGGAGCAAGAAGCTGGTAACTTAGCATGGAGGAACTCTTGATCATGGAAGTACTTCTCCTTTAGTACTCTTGCCAAGGGACATGAGGGCGCTGTAAGGATTCTCCAGCTTGTTTTAGCTAGGAGCGCATCATTGAAGCTTTCAATCTCTCTAATGCCCAGTCCGCCATCTTTCTTCGCTTTAACCATAGTGTCCCAAGCAATCCACGACATCTTCCTTGTCTCTGGTGAAGCATCCCACCAGAATCTAGTATAGGCTGATTGGATTCTCTGGCAGATCGACTTTGGAAGCTTGAAGCATTGCATTGTGTGATTTGGCATGGCCGAGAGCACACTTTTTAGCAATGTGAGTTTTCCAGCATAGGATAGATATCGGGTAGACCATCCCGCTGCTCGTTGTCGGATTTTATCAACAATGGAAGTGAACATGTCTCTTTTTTTCCTGCCAAAGTGTTCAGGAACACCTAGGTATTTAACAGCACCTCCTTCCTTCTCAATACCTAGAGCATGTTTGATTTTATCCTTTAGCGCAGTTGGGGCTAGGTTAGAGAATGTGATCCCTGATTTTTGAGTATTGATTTTCTGCCCAGACGCCTTTTCATACAGCTGCAGTATCTTGCTTAGTGATTTGAGGCTTTTGTTGTTTGTTCTGCAGAAAAATAGTATATCGTCTGCAAATAGCAGATGGTTGACTCGGGGCTGTTTGTGACTACTCGTATACCTTGCAAAGTGTTGTTTTCTTCCGCATTTCTGCACAGACCAGACAGGACCTCGCTACAGAGTATGAAGATGTAAGAAAAGAGCGGGTCCCCCTGTCGAATCCCTCTCTGAGGTGTGACTACTCCCGTTGTAGACTCATTCACGAGATAGGAGTACGTGACTGTTCTTATACACTACATGATCCAGTTTGTCCAAATCGCGTGGAACCCCAATCGCAGTAGCACAGCCTTTTGCTTGTTGTTAACAACTGAAAATGTGTATACAATGCATGTAAGAGGGAGAGTTATTCTTGGGTTCACCCCCTAGGGTGAACCTTTAGGTTCACTAACCAATAGAAACTTGTCATTTTAGATTCAGTATCTTTTAATTAAGGAAACAAATAATTTGTCAAATTATATTATTTTTTCAAAATAAAATTTAAAAATAAATAAAAATAGTATATAAAACTAATTAAAAAAAATTAATGTTGTCAACAAAACACTAAACCCTAAACTCTAAACTAAACCCTAAACAATAATACTAAACCCTAAACTTTAATCATAAACCCTAAACCCTTGGGTAAACCATAAACCCTTGGAAAAACACTAAACATGTTGTCAACAAAACACTAAACCCTAAACTCTAATCCTAAACCCTAAACTCTTGGGTAAACCCTAAACCCTTGGATAAACCCTAACCCTTGGAAAAACACTAAACATTTGGATAAATTCTAAACTATAAATCTTAAACACTAAACTCCAAATCTTATAAATAAATATTTTTTAAAATAATCTTTATTGAGAACTATTGTTATTTTTATTTATTTAATCTTTTTTATTTATTTTAAAAGCATAATATAATTTGGCAAATTATTTTTGTTTCCTTAATTAAAAGATAATAGATTTAAAATAACAACTTTCTATTGGTTGATGAACCCAAGAAAAAGTCCAAGAGGAATCCATCAATTGGAGTCCATCAATTGGAGTGGAGAAACGACCGGATTATAAGGACTGCGTAAGAAAAATATTTTACTCGTGTAGTATAAGTATGGATCATTGTTGCGAAAAACATAATATTTGAAGAAACAAATAAATCTCAAAAGAGTTAAAAAAAACAAATAAATCTAAAAGAATAAGAAATACTATTGAGACAAATATCCGTTTAAAGTTTGTATATTGATTTTTTGAATTAATTATTTACAACTTTTTTACTTGTATTTATACTTTTTACTTGTATTTTTATACTAATTTTAAAATAGAATATTCATTTTCTTTAAAAAATACATTTTTAACTAACCAAATATACTTTTCTTAACCATAAATAACATATCATACTAAATAGACTGTTGGTCGTGTCGATCATTGACAAGTGTATCTTCTTTTTGGTAGTGCATAAAGATTTAAATATTTCCTTTTTTTGTCAACAAGATTTAAATATTTCTAAAATTAAAAATTGTTTAAGAAGGAAAACACAAAGTATAAAATAATAGATATATTATTATGTTATATTTGATGATATACATCGATATCTCTAATAGAAAAGTATAGCCTGGTCTGGTTATATTTCACGGTCTGATTGGTTGATTTGCAAGCATCCGTAAAACATCACAGATCCTTGATTGCGGTTGCATACGTCGATTTCAAATCAGTAAGGGAAACAATTTTGTTTGTGTAAAACCAAACAAAACAAAATATTCCAAAACGTTGATAAAGCAGTGATTGCGGTTGCGTACGTTAATTAAGGCCCACCGTTGGAAAAAAAAAAGAGAACATGGATGAAACAAAAAGAACATTTTTTTTCTTTTGAAAACAGATTAGACCGTGAAATATAACCAGGCCGAAAAAATTTGAAACCTTTATTACAAACTCTCTGTCGCCGAGTCTCTCTTCTTCTTTTGATATCTTTTTCCCCAATGGTGTATCTTTTCACTGCATAAAATCCCCACTTATTCACACACGAACACATGTAAAACATAATTCTTATGATCCAATTAAATTTTAGTCATTAATTGGTTTAAAAATGATGCAAAGAAATTGATAACACTTTTCATATAATATAATCTACTATACATTACATAGCATGTGATCGATTGAGAATGAGTATTTCAAAGAGGCCAACTGAAACCAAAATGTCTTGAAATTGGTTAGTACTCCTCACTACTACTCATTCTACGACGCCGTCTTGTGGAAGGAAATAAAAGTTATGCTAAAGCGACACGGCTGTTTCTCACAGCGACTGACTAGGTAAAACAGAGCAAAACTCAATGGAACCGTAATGAAGCAGCTCCTCTATCATTTGCTCGATGTGATCTTCCTCTAATGGCCTGAAGTTCTGTTTCAGATTGGCGTTTCCATCTTCACACTTCATCTCCGTTACTCCTCCTCCCATGTTGTACTGATTCCCATCGTCCAACGTCACATTGTTAACGCCGTGAGTGTGCGGTAAGGATAACGGACGTAATCTCGTGCTCTGCGTTTGTGTTTGGGCCTGTTTGGTCATTTGAAGAGAAGCCATGTAGCATTTGTGGAGTTTAGCTGTGAGGGTAGCGGAGAGGAGTTTGGAAGAAGAAGAAGGAACGGCGTTTGGGTTGTACGGGAAGTTAGTACGAGCCCTCGGGCCACACATTAGCCTCGCAGCCTCGTCGTAGGCCCTTGCCGCATCCTCTGCCGTCTCAAACGTCCCGAGCCAGATTCTTGTTTTCCTGAAACAAAAATAAAACGAATTAGCCACATTTCTTGGTTAATTAGTCAAGAATACATAAAGAGATGCTATTTTGGTAATTTTGGTAATACAGTTACCGGTCGGTCCAGTTTAAAAAACATTGCTTACAAGAGAGGGTGACGAATTTCTGAGACCCAAGAGCCCCAATGTCTCTGTCTCACGCCTCGGAAACGTTGTTGTGGTCGTGCCATTAGTAGTTTGAGTGTGTCTATCCAAAGTGTTTGTGGAATTATGTAAAGAGGAAAGTGATGAGAAAGGAATGATGGAAGTGAAGAAGCATGGAAGAGTGAAGGTTGGCTATATATAAGTAGGGGTGTTGGCTTTATGAGAGAGAAAGAGAGAAATATACTTACGTTTTGTGTTATATTTCCTTTGGCTACTTAACTGGCAATCAATTTGGTCCTAAATGGGACCCATTCCGTTACCAATACGTCCCAAAAAATCTCATTGATATTGTTTGATGAGGGAGAGAGAGAGAGAGGTCCTTTTTGTAACAGACAGAGAGATCTACATATGCTGATTCTTTAGTTTTTAACTCATTTGTTGTATTCGTAGTTGCAGCGACCTGAGAAAATGGGTTATCCATTACTCTCAGATATTGTATAGTTTTAGTGGATATTAATAGCTTACATGCCAAACTGTATATAGCGAAAATTTTAAAATAGAATAAGACTTATCAACTAACAAATTTATCAAAAAGTTAATAGTTTCTCTTTTTTTTTTCCAATGAAGTTCTTTTTTTTTTCCATCAACTTTTAATATATAAAAAACTATAGTCCACATGGTTACAATTTTTACAGTCCAGATTTATTGGACCCAAAAACAACAAGGTCCAATCCAGAAAACCCACAACATAAAAACCCTATACAGCAGAAACCCTAATTGTTGCAGCTCCATCAACGGCTCACGAAACACGGCCTCCACTTCGCCACCGCCGAGAGCACAACGCCGGGATACTAAACGGAGATTCACCGGTTCCTGCTATCACGTCATCGTTTCCATGGCTTCTGTCACTGGAGAGCTTCATCACCAAGCTTGAGATCTCATCCGTGATCCGAAACCAAACACACCCAACCCAAGTCTTCTAACAATTGGAGAGTTTCAATCGATCTAATCGATACCTCATCCAAACCGACAAACCATCAACCACAAATCTTCAACCACAGAAACACAAAGCCGCCATCGACCAAAGAATACTGCGATGCGGAAACTTAAGCCGGCCATCCACCTTTATAGATCTGGTGCGATGACGGAAACAAAAACCGACCAGCAACCGAAAGGAAGATGCGCCACCGGAACAAAGAAAAGACAAGACTGATTAACAATATAACGACAACAAATCCGGACCGACGAGATGGTTGTGTAAACCCACCGTCGTCGGCCAGAGAACTCAAACTCAAACGAAATCTACTTTCTCTCTTTACTCTCTCTCTTCTTCTTTTTACCTTTTCTTTTTGTAGATTTTGGTGGTTAGTTAATAGTTTCTCTTATAAGACTAATTTTGATGATATCCTTATAGCTTTATCCTACATATTTTAATCGGGGGATTTCAATATAAGTGTATCTAACAAATGAATAAATAAAATAATATTTTATTTAGTAAGTATTTAAATATTTATAACTCTATTTAAAGGTATCTCAAATATTTGAGTTAAGTTTGCAATGTTAATTTACAAAATATTTCTTTTATAAAATATCCAAATCTTCTAATAAAAATGCTCTAAAGTTACGTATATCCTAGGTTATGAGTGAATACTGCGTACTACAAATTCATTAAATGTCCTACATATATATATAAGTTTCCTTGATTTATTTTCCAAAGGCGAACAAGTTGGATCCAAAGAGATTTTTGGCTGTGGTGAAACTTCAAACCAACTGTCACATGGGTTTGATCATCACAACATGCACTGTATATCTTAGATACTTCCATTTTTTCTAGATTGTTTCCCAACTAATTAATAATAGCAATGATAATTGAAAACCAAAAAGAAAAAAATACAGTTTGTTGAATAGCGGGACTTTTTCATCACCATTCCTCGCCCATGTGAGGCTTCGATAATGACTCAATCAAACACCAAACACATCTTCGACTATCATCTATTTTATTATTTTTGGTCATTACTGAAACAAACATTCATGTTTTGTGACACTCCCATGATTTCTGAGTGTGCAGTGTACTAGGTGATAGTCGAATATTGAAAAGGAACAATTATGTTAGTAAAAAAAAGGAACAATTATGTTCATTATACACGATATATATGATCTATACTATTAAAGCAGGATCATATTATGTTTTTAACTAAAAATACCATTTTCTTTACTAACATTTCATATTTCATTAAGTGCAATCAAGTAATATTAATAACACATTTATATTGAGTCTTTTTTTTTTATCCAGCTCACTGCCCACATCATATTTCTCTTGGGCCATTTGGGCCGATTAAAAAATCAGATCAAATTCTTATTTTTTTCCAAGTTCAAATAATTTATTTTCAACCATTCTTAATATTTTGTGTAGTGAACAAAAATTAATCACTTAATTATTATGTTTTTAATATAATTTAAACATTCATAAAAAATGAATTTTTTCATTGAAAAGTATAAATCTTTATTAAAGTATATAATTTTATTTAAAAAATTAACCACATAATAAAATTAATTTATAGAGTTATACCAACTTAATTCATTAAAATAAAGTTTAATTTTCTAAACATAAATACTCATTAGATCTGGATGTTCGGGTACGGGTTGGTTCTTTCGGGTATCGGGGTTTTCGGGTTTTGAAATTAAACCCCATTCGAATATTATAAAATGTTGGGTCGGGTTCGGGTTGGGTCTTTCTGGCATCGGGTGGGTTCGGTTCTCATGCATGAAAACCTGAAAAATAACCAAATAACCAAAGTATCTAAAACGGGTTCGGTTATTTGTACTTAAAGTAACCAAAGTATCCGGTTCAGTTCAAATTTTTGTATCCAAATTACTCAAAAGTAAACAAAAGTGACCAGAAATATCCATTATATACAGTTTTTTGGGTAAACTTTTATTCAAACTATCATATTTTATCCAAAAATACTCAAAAGTATCGAAAAATAACTACTATAGTTAACTTATAATATTAATTTAAAATATTAAAATAATTATAAATATAATTATAACATATATTTTAGATATATATTCACATTTCGGATATCTTCGGGTACTCATTCGTTTCTTGGTTCGGGTCGGGTTCAGGACCGATTCTTCGGATATAGCAATTTAGAACTCTTTCGAATATTTATCCCGAGTCTGATCGGATTTGGAACCCTGGTTTTCGGGTTGGTTCTTCGGGTCTGGATATTGTGCTCAGGTCTATACTCATTTAAAATGAAACACGATAAAGAAAAATAAAAAGCTTAAATCTTTTATAAAAAACAAATATATGAAAATATGATATTTACTAAATATTTGTCAATTTAAATAAAATAAAATAAAATAGACCCGCGCTTTGAAAGCGCGGGTCAAAATCTAGTTTATTATTATTACTTAATCCGTTTCAAAATAGATGATATTTTAAAGAGTTTTAGATGTTTCAAAATAAATAATATTCTGGTAATTTTATATTTAATTTTAATTTTGTTGAAAATTGTATGACTAATTTTATAAAAAAAATTTGATGATTGGTTGAATTAGTTTCAATTTATATTTTAAGACTACTATTAAAGAAAAAAGTGTATTTATTAATTGTTGGGCCTTCAATCAAAACATTCTACCACTTTTGTCTGTGCATGGATTCTTATATATGGATGTTCTTTTGTCATTCCATCTCTTGTTTTACAAACTTTTGTAACACAAATTAATTTAACTGATTCGTAAGATAAATAAATTAAGAAAAAATTATATAAACCATATTCAGTCGCAAGAATTATTTTCCAATTGAAACAATGTATCCTTTTAGAGTCAATAGTAATTGGAATAAAAGGTGATAGTTTTGGAAAAAAATGTGCTGTTAGAATGGATCCATCAAAATGACAACTGCCAATATTATTGCCTTACTGGTGTCAATAGAGTATCAAATTGATGGAATAATCTTAGACCGCAATTATGACAAAAACAAAAACCACTAGAAGGTCATTAACTTTTCTATTAAATTAAACTCTAATGGTTAATCATTTTAACCTATTGGTTAATCATTTTAACCATAAGAACTAACAAGTTGACAGTTGGTCTTATATTTCCATCCACGTCCATAAGATGAAGGAGTAATTTAAGTTGCAAAATCGCCATTACCAGATGGGAGTATAATGATGTACACAAAGATATTTGCGAATATTTTCATAATACATGATTTGGATTTCTTAGCTTTAGTTACGAGGCAACTTTTTTTTTCTGGTAAAAACTTACGAGGCAACTTATGCCATGCATAAGACATAATCGTGTATCTACCAAAAAAGTATATAATTTTTCAAAAATTAATGTCATTAAATAGACAAACTAAAGAGACAACGAAATTGTTTCTGCTTGTTTTAGAGTATCTTTAAAAAGATTCTCTATTTTAAAATTTAAAAAACTCTATAGTTGAAGTTTCAAAGTGTTTTTCTCCAAAAGTAAAATTTTAAACTTAACTTCAAAATTATATGTAATTTACTCTATATTCTTATATTTTTCATAATTAATATAGATCCATACAACTTTATAAATAACTAAAACATATTACAAAAATATTAACTAATAAAATCTTACATTACAATATAAAATTATAAATATAAATACATAATTAAATATTAAAATACAAGAAAGTACCACAATTATTTCTTAAAACTATTTCTGTAATGCTCCACTTTCGGTTAGACAAAATTTGTTTGGACAATATTTTAGAGATTTTAGAGATTCATGAGTAAATTTATCAGACATTAGTGTTGTTGTAATATTTAAATGTGTATAATAATTTGTATTTTCATGTACCTTTTAAAAAAGTTTTTACTAAGTTTCTCCTGTAATACTTTTATTGTTTAATTTTATTTTAAAATAATATAAATTTTATTTATTTTTTTGTGAAATTTGAATTTATAAAAACAAATCTGAAATACTTATAAGATATAAAAAATAAAGATTAAAACGATAAACAAAAAATACTTAAAAATCAGAAATGTGATGTGGAATTAATTGTAAATGGCAAAATGCAAATAAAAAGATGAAACTTCGAATTTAAAGTTTTGATTAGTGAAATACTCATCAAAACTGTAAATTTAAAAATTTAAAATTTATCTTCAGAGAGTAAAAGAATTTATAATTAGAGATATAAAATTTATTTTGGAGATGTTCTTAGTAAAACATTTAGCTTGAGCGTAGTATTAGTATATACCAGAATAACACATAGCTAGTATATATACTATTTATAGTAAAGATGTATATATTAAAAGCAATATACTTACTTTTTAATATACACATCTTTGAAGTAATAACATAGTACTAGTTCTGTAACTTCATTAACTATAATCAACAAATAATATTTATTAGGTCTAATATAACGTTTTTACTAACTGATTTTTCACTTTCGTTAGTGGTTTGATTTGTATAAGTCAATTAAATAATGAAGTAAATCATGTGGGAGTGGGAAGCTCTAGCAAAGTGTTTTGTTAAGTTGGATTAATAATTGTCTCTTTGCTACTATCTCAGGCACGTGTGACGTGTGAGTACTGAGTAGTGTCAGGCCCGGCTCAAAACTTCCATAGTCCCTGTACTATATAATGATAATTTTATAAATTTAGGATCTTAAATCTTAAGGAAATTAAAAAAAAATTAGTACCCTGTGCTTAAGCACTCCTCGCACACTCCTAAAGCCGGTCCTGATAGTATTGTGGTTATGCTTAAGTTTCAAACTCCTCCATACTTTCTGAAAGAGAAATACTATAATTCATTATTCTTCTCCAAATGCATGGCATGAAAAAAAACAGGATAAAATAATGTTCAAATTCAAATAGATTCTTACGAATTTTCTTGCTAAAATATTGAAAACGCGATATTTTCACCTCCGGAATAAACTCCCTAGCCTATTAAGCAAAACTTTATAAATATGCACTAATAAACACTTAATTATTTTTTTCTTTTGGTAAACACTTAATAAAATATGTCTGAATTGTTTGCTTTATATAACAGAGGGTGATCATATGTTTGGTGAATCATGTTACATATCTTAATTTGGTTTTGTCGACATTGGAGAAAAAAGAGAAAGTTAGGTAGTTTGGGACTACATACAAAGTTATGGAAAATCAGACAAGTATTGTGAATAAATATATGAGGCCTACGGCGTAAACGCGTGACATGGGACCTACTACGACATTATATAAAACATGGGTTGATTGTGGTTCATGTCTTTTTCTTCATTCAGCTGTAAACTACATTACCAAAATTAATCTATATATGATGTATCAATATAATAAGCAAAAATTACTTTATTATCATTACGCTGTAAATAGTCCACATGTATATAATACTTTTCTAAGTATTCTTTTATGAGGAAATATTAATGTAAATGAAATGAATTTTCAAGGAATTGATATGTAAAGCAGTTCTTTATAATTCAAATTCAATATTACATGTGTTTCTTTACCTGAGCAAATTACTATATCAGTTGGGATTTTGAGAAAGGGTATAAAAACTGAATCCATATTGGAAGTAAATACTCTCTCCGTTTCAATTTAATTGTCGTTGTATGAGAAAATTTTATTTTTTAAATTAAATGTCGTTTTAGAGTTTTAATGTAAAATTTATTAAAAAAAATTTCCATTTTATTTTTTATTAGTTGAAATATAGTTAGATGTATAGGTAATTGTGTTTTTATCTTAGAAATATATAAAATCATATATTTTCTTAGTTTGTGTGCATAAACTTAGAAAGACAATTAAAATAAAATAAATAGAGTATGGAATAAGAGTTAGCTAACGGTGTCATGTTTACAAAATTGATGGTTTAAGTTAGAATGACAAAATGTGATTACTACTTATTTTATAACTGCAGAAGAAATTGAAAAACAAAATATAAATTTTGTAGGTAATTATGAAATAATAACGTCCATATCAAAGACCGCCATCCTCTCGTCCCATTCCACACTCAGTCACATGCAAATAAGGAGGGTCCATTGAATCCTTTACAAAAGGTCACAAAAAAAAAAACTCATATTCTAGAGAACGAATGTAAATTTAAACACTATATAGAAACATATATTCTGATTTTAATAATAACGGATGAAGCTTATTCAACATGGACTTTGGACGTTTCAGTGAGAGACGTTGTTCCTCAGCTTGCATACACACATGCAGTATCTTTTGGTGGTATCTATGCATCTTTATGTTCTTGGTACAGAAAACTCTAATCTATGTTGACAAATTTTCAGAATTATCATTTCGAAAAGGAAAAAAACAAAGTGAATTAAACTGGACAAGTGAAGGCAAGTGAATGTTACATTTGACTTCAAAAGGAAAGAGACTTTTTTGTCACACCAATTCACCGCACTCCATGGGCGTCTCTGTTCCCTCCGTAGCGCTTCATCCGTTGAAGTTCTTTGTTTCCTACTGACAAATAGCTTCTATATGCTAACCACAAAAATAAACTCAAAAATGCTTAGTGATATTTAAGAAATATATGTTACTACGTTTGTGAGGGCGTGCTAAATATTATCTATGTTTCTAAACCTCATTAGATATATCTTTTGTTAATTCTAAGGATATGCATATATTGTATTATTGTGTGCGCGCGCGCAAATACAAGAATTTGAATACAGTGTATCCGGAATAGGAAATTGGATTCAGAAGGCCTTGTGATGTATATATGTTTTGAAACAATGTTGAATATCTAAATGCTGGCCTAAATGGTGCCGACAATGAAATTTTGGGGATTGAAGGGAATTTAGTAAGATTTTAATAAAAGAAAAGTTTAAAAATTTAGATATTTTGTAATTGTAATTTTCTTCAAAAATTTTAGTGATCCTAGGTTAATATTTCACTCTTCAAAATTTTAGGGATCCTAGGTTAATATTTCACTTGGCTATGTCCAGGAGGACCGACTATAATTTTGTCGTTTGTCGTTAGATAGTCATATTCTTTAGTCTTGAATGAAATGAATGATCTCCTTATTATTAAAAGAGAATCAAATTTTCAGAATACCATTAAAATGTAACTTATTTACGAGCATGCCATCGCTGATGTGTCAGCATTACAACTGCTCTCAGTTTCTTTATGATATAACCCACTAATTACTAGACAAATTACATGAATTGCCATTGACTTTTAAAATATTCGCCAGAGTAATCACATGCATATGATATTGTTTTATCACATTTATTCCATGTTCATCAAATATGGATCTACACGTATACAATCAAACATACTCCACTCACAGCTATAGCATATCGACAAGAAAAACCATATATAATCAAACACATTACTACACGGTCTATCTCATGCTATATGTTCTTTCTTAGAAATATATATAATATAATATAATTTGATCTCATGCTATATGTTCTTTTTTATAAATATATATTAATATTAATTTCTTAGAAATATATATAATATAATATAATCTCTCAGAATTATGAAAAATGAATAAATGTTTTCCCATCTATTGACAAAAAAAACATTTTCTCATCTTTATTAAATGGTCTATTTGTACCTTTGGTTTCAATATTTCTGATAAGGACCTATTCTGAGTAAAATTCTATAATATATATAATTCTATATTATGTATAAATACATTGGTTTCAATCTTTTTCAGTAAGGTGATTTTTTGTTTATTTCTATCATTAATATTGAATACTTTATTTCATATTATGAAAAATGGAAAAAAATGGTATTCGATATTTGTTAAATGGTATATTCACTTATAAAGATAAAGATTATGCAATAAATAGATAAAATTTGAACATCACGCAAAATAACCTACCCAAATAAATTATAATTGAGGATTTTCATATTCAATACGTACGAATCTGTAAGCTTAAATTACAGGAAGATTAATTACTTTTTTATTTCTTAAATATTTTACTTTCGTTTATGATTGCCTAAATTATGATTAGATTAGGGATGTGTAGATATCACGCGTTTTTGAAAATTATATTAAAGACATAAAATTTACTATAATTCTGCCAATTTTGCATCAATATGGTTAATTATTAATGTATTTTAGGACAGTATTCGTATGTAGATCTTACATTTTGGCAATTACTTTGTTCATCTTTAATTCACATATACTACAATTCCTTATTTCCATATCTCATTAACAACCAAAGACCATGTGTTCCCTTATTTGCATATTTCATTAAAAACCAAAGACCATGTGTTCCTCTATATAACGTTTTTTGTATATGCTTCGACACTAGCATCCAATTCTAAAACTTCTCCTTCTTCACACGTTTTATCCTACGTTTAGATGTTTGGGCCTTTTATAATACCCAAATAAAAAGCACAATTAACCATTTGGCTTTACTTTTAGTTTTTTACACGATATATAAATAATGTATGACACTATGTGTTATGAATTTAAAATATTCATTTTTACTTTAATATATTGCTCACAAATTATTATTTAATTTTGTCTGCTTAATTCCTATTTTTAATATTTATACCTACATTTAGAATGCATATATTATATATAATAATACCTCTTTCTAAATTAATAGTTTTCTTACTATATGATTAAATATCATATTATATATTTTAACTATTTAATTATACTCTCGCTCTGCGCAAAGCGCGGATCTTATCCAAGTATATCTTTATTTTGATTACAGAGTACTAAAAATGATATGTTATTCATCGCGGGCCGATACTGGAAAGGAATAACCAGCCCCCTAAATTTAATCATTTATAGCGTTAGTTGTGGTGGTCGAGCTTGTGGCGGAAATAAACTTTCATGTGTTTAGTTGGACAAATTGGTGGGAATCGGGATACATCATAGACGAAATCAATACGTCTTAAATGGGCCAAGCCCACTAATTGATACACAGTCAAACAGCTTAAATCCGCCCATCACTGCCGTGAAGTGATCAACCTCACCAGTGAAAATATAATTTTGGTTAATCCTGAGATCAGCGGCGAGACTATTATAATTTGCATCTTCGTAGTAACTGTGGATGGAAGAAATCAGGAAGTGTCATTTAGGTATAGACTACACATCACAGATTCTGAGGACCATTACCTGCCTATCATTCTTTATAAAGTTATGGGCTGCAAGTTTAGACCAGCTGGATGTATTTCAGAAATAGATTAAATGCTTAGCTTCTTTCCAATTTTAGGTGGAGAAAATGACCTAAGATACTCAAGTATGTCAAATTCATGACCAAAAGTAAGCAAGCAATGTTAGTGTGGTATGGTATGGCCAAAGACAGAAGCATCGAGAGTGAAAGAAGAAGAGAGTGGACGAGTGGTCCATTCCTTTAAAGAATTGAACATCAATGAAAACAGTCACTTCTCTTTGCTTTTCTCTATTTTTGGTGGTCCACTTTTCATGGAGAACAGTATAATTTGAAGGGTCTTAACTTGAGGAACATGTAATGTCTTATTGCTCTTGACTTCTACCTACCTCCTTTGACTCAACGCTTAGCTTTACCCTCTTTTCACATCCCCTAACATTACATGTTTCTCGACTTGTACTAGTTATAACATTTAACATCAATAGTTTTTGTCGTTCCTTTTGCTCACTGATTGTGAAAGCTACTTAAGTTTATTTTCATGTTAGACTATTACATGATTTTGGGCAATAGGTAGGTTTCATCAAGGTCCGTTGTTCCTTCGGCTTATTGATTATAAGTAGGGTTATGTATCAAAGATATTTTTCGGGTTGTTGTATTTTAAGATTTTTTTTTTGTTTTTGAAATGTTATCTCTAGTCTGTGTACACATTTCACACAAGAATGTATCATACACTCAACTTTTTTTGTTAAATCTCATGTGGCATGATTTAAGGCTGATATTATAGTCTGTGTACACGTATTTAACATGTCTAGCATGTAAAGATTGAGTTGTAGTAAGCCAGTGTAACTTATGGCAATGGTATATGTATACAGTATATATGTGCGAGTACTGTCGTTTAAACCCATCAAGTTATATTAAATAATGCCTCCGACCTGTGTAAATCTGCAAGGTTTAATTGAAAATCTTTGTCAATTAGCTACACTTCGTCTCCATCTCTACCCCACAAATTTGAATTTGTGAACTAATTCGTTTGACAAAACTTATATGTTCCCTCCACTGTCGGCAAATTAATTGAGATGTCTATGCATTGTATTTTCTTCCATTTTAACGCATACACACATTATACAGATCAAGGACTTGTACATATAATCTCTAAAAGTCTAATCGGCTAGTAAAATTTAGACAGCTCTTGCTACTATATGTGGATTAGTATTTAGTATTATATCTATATATATGATGTAACCAAATGAAGCATCCTCATATTGGTTGTTTCTCAAATCGTTTTATATATTGCGTTTAGTTGGTGATGTTCGTGCCTACATCACTTGGGAAGCGCGAATAAAAAGGAACATCGACTGCATATCCTAGAGGATTCCTTGGACGATAAGAGAATGAGAGTTGTCAATTCACTGATTTATTTTACCCATGCATATTTATATCATATGAACTAGGCGGAGGAACATGACACTGAGGTTTTTATCAAAAAAAAAAAACATGACACTGAGGAATATGTGCATGACTTGAGTGATGAGACTGTACTTATCATAAATCAACACAAGGTTAACATCTTTTTTTTGACTAAAAAAAAAAACAAGTATCATGATCATAAATCAACACAAGGTTAGCATCTTTTTTTCGTTTGACATTCTAAAGGTTCTAGGGTTAACTTGATCTTCTAATCTACAATATATATGTTTATTCCTCATGATTATCCTATAATCATAAACTCAGAATATTTTCGTAGATAAATATAAAATATACAAATCTGTCTATATTGTTTTAATATCATCCATCTTTTGGAACAAAAGTATCATGCATCTACTGTTTCATAGTAAGCAAAACAGTATGTTACAGAGAACATTTGCCCGCTTTTGCTATTAAATGATTCGAATAACTAAAGTACAATATCTTGCTTATGAATTTAGTGACCGAATATTACTCCAAAATTTTATTTATTTTTCGTTGTACCTTGTGTGAAATTGAGTTAGATGTGTTCAGCTTTAAAGAACAGGAAAGAAGAAGGATCAAAGGTTTTGAAAATGACACACTTCCATTGAAAAGAGTAGACGATGCAATTCATAATAAGGCTGTCAGTTACGATGATCCAAAGGTAAAGCATATTGTTTAGTCACCTTTTATTATTTCCCTTATCGCATCTCTTATTTTACAAAGACATACTAGTGTTCTTACAACAAAACATCACATTATTAAATTTACGGAACAAAACTAATTTCCTCTTGCAAAAGCTATGGACTTACAATTTTACATGTTTCACTAGACAATCTGCACATGTGCAGGCAGAGCCGTGCCTAACTTTTTCTAGGTTAGAAGCATAGAATTTATTTTGGCCCCTTAGTTTGTTTTAATATAAATTTTTTTACCTTAAATAACCGATAAAAACAAAAGATAATACAAAAAGAAGGTGCAAAGCTACTCGAACTTGGAACCTGGACAGTAGTAACAGTTAACTCAATCACTAAACCATAGGAAACTTTACAAAAATTGGCCCCAAACAAATATTTAGTCCAAATGGTCCCAAAGCCAATGCTTGATCTGATTCCTATCAGGCACGGCCCTGTATGCAGGTGCGGTGCGGTCAAACTTATTTTAGTTCGAATACTAATACAATTCTAAATTAATACAAAATAAATTTAAAAGAAATTAACACAAACAATC
The DNA here is from genome assembly GCF_000801105.2 of Raphanus sativus. NCBI lineage: Eukaryota > Viridiplantae > Streptophyta > Magnoliopsida > Brassicales > Brassicaceae > Raphanus > Raphanus sativus. The sequence goes on from NC_079516.1 coordinate 14,206,330, forward strand.
GATTTTCAGTACTATAAAGTGTAAACTTAAACTTTACTAACAAAAGTATATAGAGTATACTTTGTAAATGTGATAATTAAGGATTTCCTTTTGTCAGATACGATAGATATTAATTTTGAAAATAATTCATTGAAATCTTTTTTTATCAGATTCATTAATAAAAATGAAATTATTTAGCTATAACACAAAAAAAAAGTTTCTCTCTCTAGAATAATCCTCCATCTTCTCTCTTCGACCCAGAGAGCTTCCGCCTTGTTTTTCTGACACCGGCCGACGGGTGGGCTTTTTTAGCCACCGTCGGTCCGGTTTCTTGCTTTTATTTTTCTTTTATATAGAGTAGTACTTCTCTTGGATCGGTGGTGATCCGACTTTGGTCTCCGGCGGCGCGCTCTTCTGTGGTGGTCGTCCGGCTCTGCTTCTGGCGTCACTATTTTCCCTTTGGTGTTGACGGCTGACTCTCGATGATTCCCTGGTATCGTCCAAGACCCGCTTCCAGAATGCGTTCTTCAATCTTCTCGATGAGGCTCTCTGGTGGAAGGGATGGTGATGATGAAGTTGGATGCGGGTTCGCCGCATGCCAAAGAGGTGACCCGGTGAAGCACCGTTCTGTTAACGGTGGTCTTTAGCCGGGATAATTGACCGAGAGAACCCTATATCTCCAATATTGTTGTTGGTGGTGGGTTGTCGTCGGCGTGCTGACGGAGACGGGGTTCTCCGATTGGATCCAGTGGATAACGGGAACCGGTGACCGGAAGTCTTCACCGGCGTCTTCTCGGCTTCGATGTGACGACGAGGACGCGTGTTTCGTTTGTCGGGGATGAAGGACATGTGGACGGCTTCGCATCGCTCTCGGACGCGTGGTGGTGGTTGGCGCCGCTTCGGTTTAGTTAGGCCTAGACCCATTGTTTTTTTTGCCTTTCGGGCTTAGTTGTGTTGTTCGGCCTTTGACTTTGTGTAATATCGGTTGGGCTTGTTCCTGTTTGGGCTTGCCCTTGTTTAATAAAATTTTCCAGACGGCAAAAAAAAAATGAAATTATTTTCATTACTTTATTATTAATTTTAATTTTTGTGAAGTAGGCAGGGGACCATTTGGCGATAGGTAAACAGTTGGCTATATAATGCCTTCTCAGTTCTCAGCCCTCACCGTCAACAACGAGTAGACCCACGCGCTATGTGGTCCCCGCAATTACATATATTAGTAAAAAAAATTATTTAATTTATCTTATAAAAATATAATCATCATAAAAATAAAAAATATATTTGTTATATTGCAAAGTATCAATTATATTTTAAGATTCAATGATAATTTAACCATTACTTAAAGTAAACATTTAACAAAAACACTTTAAGCATTTATTATTATACTTTGATATTTTTAATTTAAGATTTTAATATAACAAGATTTTGTAAAATATTTTAATAATATTAAAATTAATTTAGTAACGATTAAATCATCAGATAGATAATATATAAAATTTATGATATTTTTATTAAATTTTAATAACTAAGTATTATTATAAATTATCAAATTTTAATATTCATAATTATTTTAAAAATAAAGAATAATGTTTTCTCATGAAAAAAAATTTAGACCGATATAAAATTATAAAAATGAAATATCTAAATTTAATGTTAATTTAAAAACAAATAAAAAAAACTAATTTCGCGCAATTCTACTTTCAAGAAACGTTCTTAAATCCGTCCATTGTCTTCCGTTAAGCCGGCGGCTGTCAGCATAAGTCCGAAAAAAATCTAAGACTGGTCCCCCACGTTTATTTATTAAATTGGTTTTAATATGTTTTTGTCGTGTTTGCAGTTTTCTTGGAAAATAATTTATTATATTTATCTTTTCATTTCGGTTTGCATCAATCCAAATGTACGGTAAGGATTCTCTTATCCTAAAACGCATGCTTTTGCTTTGGCGGGGACCATTGTGATCCAGACAACATCGTATTGACGCGTGTCTTTCATTTTTTGGCGCGTGAATAACGACGTGATTATGGTTGCTTTTTCTTTCTCTTTTTTCCCTTTAACTTTTGTCTTTACCACCGGCTATTTCCGGTCTATAGCTTTATGCCAACCGGTTTGTGGTGGCACCTTAGAGTCAGCAGAACTACCCATTAATTTTTCTTCGTTCACATTTATAATGAACGATTAGCTGAAAATATAGATTTTGAATTACAAATTTAAAATGTTTATCCAACATTTTTTCATATGCTATCCAATAAGCAATTGATAATTTATTTACGTACTTTAAAAGGGTTCTAGACATTTCGTTGGGGTAGTGCTCCAACCTTTACGGGCTTGGCTACGTATCGCGTCGCTTTAGTTATGCCTTACGCGATTGCTTATCTTATTCATATAGTATTTGAATTGTTAGTTTTTTGTGTCACTATCCATTTGGCATTTGTTTATAAAGAACTCAATACCTATATGTATGACTCACTTCTAGAATATTCAGTGGATAATGGATATTTTTGCAATATCTTAACCCTTCAAACTAACATTAAAGGTCGACGAAAAAATCAAGCTAAGGCCGGAGCAACCAATTAATTTATTTATTTGTCAAAGAAGGCTGGAGCAACCAAGTCAAGCGATAGGATCTCTTTCGAATAGAACCAAAAGAAAGGGAGCAGGAGACACATCATAGGGAAACTTAAGTCATTCGATACCGACGGCAAGAAACGTTAGTCGTGGTCAAGAAAACACTTGTCGTCGGCACAAAAGCTTTTTAGATTTTGAGAGTATAATATACTGTTTAGTCTTACGAAGATATGAAACTGATTTATTGTGTCTGGGTGCAAAAGACTGATCAGAATTAACCCTAAGTTTATATTTTTAACAAAAAGATAGGGTTAGCTTTTTGAAAAATTTTAAAAAATGCCAAAAAAACAACTTTTGAACAAATTGAACAACTTAGGGTTAGTTTTGATCAGTATTTTTAATCAGTATCTTACACCCTAAATTTTACCATTGCACTTACTATATGAATTGCTGTACTATCACGATTTGTATACGAGAGAATTCTTTGTTAATAATTTTCCGTCGATCTTTACGGTTGCTCAAACATCATTTTTCTACATTATACTAGATATCATAGAAAATGGATACGGGCCATGACTATTGTTGAGTGTATATGCATGTCGAAAATATTGCACATAAATTTGTAGTTGTAATATACTGACTACGTACATGGACAAATATCTTATTACAACCGCTATATATTCACGCAAGTCAGTGCATGGTTTAATTCAGAGTTCCACACGTGTGGTTAGGACTTAGGGACAATCTCGTTTAAAAAAAAAATCGAGTAAGATGACATGTTGCTTTACCTTTTATAACCAACTTTTTGAATAAAAACTGATTTTTTTCTTTTGCAACTGATTTTGATAAAAACTGATTTACAGGAAATGATTATAACATTAGTGGACACATTCATATCTTCGTAAGACTAACCGGTGAACCCTAATTTAGGGTACATTGATCTTATTGGTTAATTAACATAATAGTTGAGAAATAAAGTAACTTGTGTTCTTATTGTTTTAGATATCTTTTTTCAAACGGATATAATATTATTTCCGTAAATAAAAATAAAACGAGTAGTATTTTTCTGGTCGGCTAACGAGTAATAATGCGTGAAGCAAAATGTAAATGTTTATAAACAGTATAAACTCATTTTGGTTAATGCGGTTGCGGGTTCTAAACACATTATGAATGTGGGATGCGGGTTAATGCGGTTCTGGGCGTTTCATTATTTGGCCGGCATTCACACACTACAAGAAAATAGTCATATTGCAACAGTGATACATTGCTGCAATATGCTCATATATTGTTGCAAATATGAAATTGCAATAAAATTGTAACAAATTTTGGTTTCTTGCTGTTTAAATGTTGCAAATTCGTATTTGTTACATATACGTAGCAAAATTAACAACAAATTAAAATATTGCAATATATGTCATATTATTGCAACAATTTTTTATAGCAATTTTATTGTATATTTACAACGTAGTTTGTAACCATATATAGTTGCAAGTCATTGCTACGTACAATATGTAGTAAACAACATTGCAAATTTTACATTTTTGTTTTTGAAATTTAGTAATATTAATGCAACAAAATAAATATAAAAATGTTTTGGGTACAATTGCAATGGCTGCAATTTAAAATTGTTACAAAATTTGCTTTATAAGAGATATAGCAAACGTTGTTGCAAATTTTCTTATAATTACTTTTAAATAATACATTTGGTGCAAATTTATTTTACGGTGAATTCTATATGGTTAACAATTAATATATTTTAATAAATTAGTAGATATCAACTATGCTGCATAGATTAATTGTTTTAGTATTCTGTTATAAGAAATATTAGATGGATAGTTTATTTTTACGTTATATTTTTTTATAATAAACAAATGTCAAAAAACCAATTTTATTAAATAAATAAAATATTGGAAAAAAATCAACAATGTATTAATAGAGAAAAACCAGCAATAATTTAAAACTAGAAAAACTAATAAAATCTTAGAAAAATAACAAAAGAGCCAATTTAAACTTGGTTGTTGCCACCCATGGAGATAATAGCGGGACAAAGGATCACAATCATTTTCTCCAAACCTTCAAGTTTGCTCAATCTTTCTTGATATCTTCATTTTCTTGAGAAATGTTTTCTACCTTTTTCTTGAACTCATCATTTTCTAAGTGGCTTTCAGTGGTGACTGGCATTTTACCATGGAAACTTGCTCTGAGAATGATTCCAAGAGAATTTGCTCTGAGAATATATTATTAAAAAAAAGTTAGAGTGATTAGATAAAACTAGGTATAAGTATATCTATAGTGATACCAAACATAAAACAATAAAAAGGTATTCTCACGGTTTTACCTTAAACGTGTACTACCATCGTTTTTTTACATGTAGCGGCGTGGTTGACCAATTCTGATACGGGCCAGGAAAACCAGATCGGATGATTGTTGTTATCTCATTAGTGATTAGAGCATCACGTTTGAACCTACAAACAAAAATAAAAATATAACGCAACTAAAACTTTAACGTGACGTTCATATATAAACTAAAACGTTTACCACAATGATCCATTCACTTTAGAGTGATTAAGAACACCTAAGACATTCATAGGTTGGTCTGCTCCTTGATTTTGACCCTCATTTGCCATCTGGAGATGAGTTGCTTTCAAAGAACTGAGATGCAGAATAAACACCGTATAAGCTTTGTATATATATATTTGAAAACAACAAAATCTAAACCCTCTGGATATTGGATATATCCATATCTTTTTAGCATAATATTCTCTAAACAAACTAAATTCAAGCGGCAAATGAGATATAAGGCGGGAACAACATTTGACTAAAATGTTTTTAGTAGTTTTTTTTTTGCTAAAAGAAAAACAAGTAAATGCAGTTAAACAAAGTCAATGTTTTTTTTCAATGTTTTTTTTTGACTAAAATGTTTTTAGTAGTTACAAAGTTCAAAACGTTAAAGCAATTAAACAAAGTCATCTACTGAAAATCAATTAAAACAGAGACACATGCTTGAAAAGAGAGTAAAAACTATAAGAAAACCAGTAAATGCAGTGACTCAAGTAACAACAAGAAACTATATGTTTGGCAGTAGTAGAAAGAAAATCTAACCATGAAACGACAGAAAAGAGTCAGGACCACATGTCTGTTCCGTACACAATCTTGAAAAGACAGAACAGAGATTTTTCTTTTTTTGAACTATAACCCAAAATTAAAAAAAAAAATTGTAAGAAACTAGGTAAGCAGATGAATCGACCGGAGAGATTAAACCTCTCTCGCGACCACCGGCCAGATAGCTTCTGAATTGATCTAGCTACAGCCGTATTGGCTAATTCAAGAACAGAGTTCACCGACAGAACAAAGTTCACAGATAGAAAATAGTTACCTCTGTACATGCATGTCGTCCTCATATGTAAACAGTAGAACCCCGAGGAGGAAGAAGAGAAGAAGAACCCATCACCAAAGCTCAGATATGTTGTCGGTTCAGCTTTTCTGCTACAGATTGAAGACCAGGGGAAGCCCGAGAGCATCATCCAAGCTTGAACTGCTATCGCCGGAGCTCCATCTGCTTTGGCCGTGTAGATCTCCTCCCGATAGCCACCGCCACTCTTTCTTTCTTTTTTTTTTTCAGGTGAAAAAACAAGGAAAGCATATGGTCAAGGGTCGTTACTAATTTGTATGACAAATCAGGCCCAATCCCATCATAAGTCCAATTTTTGTTTTTTGTTAAAATGTGAGTATTATTAATCAACAAAAAAATACTTTAATTAAACCTTGAACGACACTTTTAAAAAGTTAAGGAAAGAGTACATAGAATTTTATATAAGGTTGCATATCTAAGATTTTTCATTGGCTGGAGAGAAGAGAAACTGAATCAACATGTAAATGATTATTTTGTCTAATGAATAGGAATAAGTAAACCATACTATATAAGACGAAATCATAATAAAATTCATAAGGTAAAACTGTTAACAAAATCTCAAGAATCTGAAACTCTAAAAATATAGTGTACATGTTTAAATATACAGTATAAATATAGATTGTATATTTTTCTATTTAATATAAAAAACTATTGACCTTTTCTATAAAAACATATAACAAAAATATAACATTTGTCACATTATATGGTCAAGGGTCGTTACTAATTTGTATGACAAATCAGGCCCAATTCCATCATAAGTCCAATTTTTGTTTTTTATTAAAATGTGAGTATTATTAATCAACAAAAAAAATACTTTAATCAAACCTTGAATGACACTTTTAAAAAGTTGAGGAAAGAGTACGTAGAATTTTATATAAGGTTGCATATCTAAGATTTTTCATTGGCTGGAGAGAAGAGAAACTGAATCAACATGTAAATGATTATTTTGTTTTAATTTCAAAAAAAACATTTGTCACATTATTTGCCAGATTTTTTTATACTTTTGTTTGCAAATTAGCAATGATTCAAAAATGTTGAATGATTATTGCAAAATTCGCAAGATATTTGATTATGTTGCAAAAGGTTGCAATTTAGTAACGAAAATATGCAACATCGGTTATAGTTGTTATTTTACAATAAATTTGTGATAAATTATGACGAAAATTCATTATTGCAAAAATATTACAATAATCATAGCAAATTATTAACGAAAATGAACGTCACAATTTTTCTGTTGCAATAGAGCTATTTTCTTGTAGTGACAATTGATAACACATCAACTGTGTTACAATCATATTTATACGAATACTATACTCTCTTTTTTTTGGAGCAACACGATACCATACTATACAGCTTTTTTTTCATGAGCAAACTATACAGCTATATACTTCTTTGTTTCCTAGTGCGATGAGAAACACCGCATGGTCCAGCAGTAAGCATATGAGCGTCAGACACACGCGCATGTACGCCAAGATACGTTGCGTCTGGAGACACAACACATAACAAAAGTAAATTAAATTTATTGCTATTTCTTAACAGACATAAAAATAAAACACAGTTGAGCGGAGGACGGGGGAACGACCTTACTTCACCGTCCGATCTAAATCAATCCAGTCCCCACTAACAATGAACGATTCAGATTAGTCCACGACTACTTTCTTTAGTCACCATCTTTTGCTTAAATTTGGTTATTTAATCACCTTTTTGGCGTAACCTAATCTTTATTTTCACTAGTCACTATTTTTAATATAGATGTGGACCAGAATGATTGGAAACAAAGATTTTTGTTTTTCCTTAGCCAAAATAATATCATTGTCAAAACTAAAATAAACTCCCTATGTTTATAGATAATCTCTTGCACTTTAAAATTTCGGTTAATACAACTTTATCTATTTCAAATTTATATTAATTACAAAATACATTAATTTTATTTATATAAAATATTATTAGTTAAATAAATATTTAATTAGATATAATATATTTTAATTATTTTTAATTTATATATATGAAGCGAAAAATATTTATCGGTAATTTGAGATACTTTTTCTTAGTACTATAATTGTCTAAAAATACAAATAAGATAGTAGAAAATATTTTAAGATCTCATAAAACATTTTTGTTCCAAAAATATAATTAATTTTTAAACAACGGTAATTAAAAGTTTTTTTTGTTTTTCTGAACAATGAGTTCATTTCCATTATATCAGGATTTGAGTTTAGTTTATAATTTAGAAAATGAAATTATGATAAATATTTAAGATTTAAAAGTAACTTAGTTGTTTTATTTTTTGATCAATACTGTTTTGAACTTTTGTTCTTACGTATTGTTGCTATAAAATTTTTTATTATCTAATTTTTTTGCTCAACTAATAATTACTCTGAAAAATTAAAATAAAATAAAAATAGAGAATAAAAGGTCTTCTCTCTCATTCGTCTCGATCTCTCAGCTCTGTGCAAGTCTGCACACCCACACATATATACTCATATATATATAAAGTCACATACCATTTTCTCTGACACTTTTTCGTTTAAATTTTTTCTAAAAGATAAAAAGTTTTTCTGTGGATTGATAATTGAACCAATCGTCATAGAAGCAGAGATTCAACCTTCACCTCCTTTCTTTATCTTTCCCTCTCACAAACAGAAAATTTCATACAAAAAAAAACATTGAAACGATGGCGTTTCACCACAATCAAGACCTCTCTTTCAATCATTTTACCGACCAAGACGGACCTCCTCCGCCGCCTCCGCAACAGCAGCAACATTTTCACGACGCGCAACCTCCTAATTGGCTCAACACGGCGCTTCTTCGCTCAGACAACAACAACAACAACAACTTCCTCAACCTCCACACATCCACCGCCAACACCACCGCCGCAAGCAGCTCCGATTCTCCTTCCTCCGCCGTCGCCGCCGCCGCCGCCGCAGCTAATCAGTGGCTATCCCGTTCCTCCTCTTTCCTCCAACGAACCGGAAACAACAACAACGCCGGCGCCGCCGTTGTCGGAGACGTCGTCGTCGATGAAGAAGGAGCAGAGACGATGATCAGCGGCGAGAACAAGAACGACGGAGGAGGAGGAGGAGGAGCTGCGGCGGCGGCGGAGGGAGTTGTGAGCTGGCAGAATGCGAGGCAAAAGGCGGAGATACTCTCCCATCCGCTCTACGAGCAGCTTCTGTCGGCGCACGTCGCCTGTCTGAGAATCGCGACGCCGGTTGATCAGCTTCCGAGGATCGACGCACAGCTTGCTCAGTCGCAGAACGTCGTCGCGAAGTACTCTGCTTTAGGCGCCGGCCAAGGACTCGTCGGCGACGACGACAAAGAGCTTGACCAGTTCATGGTAACCCTCTTCTGTAATTAAAATATTTGATAATTTAAATCTGTTCTGTTCTGTCGGAAATTGATCTTCTCTGTTTTGTCTTTTTACAAACGCAGACGCATTATGTTTTGCTTCTGTGTTCTTTCAAAGAGCAACTGCAACAACACGTGCGTGTTCATGCAATGGAAGCTGTGATGGCTTGCTGGGAGATCGAGCAGTCTCTTCAAAGCTTAACAGGTGAGAGATAGAGACAACGTTTCATCACTGTAGTTGACAAGACATGCTCTGTTTTGTTGTTTTCATTTACAATAATTGTCGGGACATGTGTGTTTGTTTGTTGGTGAGATAGGCGTGTCTCCAGGAGAAGGCATGGGAGCAACAATGTCAGATGATGAGGATGAACAACAAGTAGAGAGCGATGCTAATATGTTCGATGGAGGAGGAGGCTTAGATGTATTGGGGTTTGGTCCTCTGGTTCCTACTGAGAGCGAAAGATCTTTAATGGAGCGAGTCAGACAAGAACTCAAACATGAGCTCAAACAGGTAATTAAGCAAAAATCATTCAAGAAGACCTAAACAAAACTATTTTTCTTTAACTGATTTCTTTTAAAAGAAAAGGTTAATGTATTAAAAAAATCGGTCTAGACATCCGCCTAATCAATAATTCTATATAAAACGTTTAATTACGGCCTAATGATTTTTTGAACATTATCTCGTCTCTAAACACCACCCAGTAGTTTTATCACTTTGCATATCTCTAAACGGTTTATATATCTTCTGAGTCAAGTAATAGTGTATGGTTTGAACTATATGCTAAATTACAAGTAGTAATGTAGAAGCTTTGTTTGTTTGGTGTGACAAAAGGGTTACAAGGAGAAAATAGTAGACATAAGAGAGGAGATACTGAGGAAGAGAAGAGCTGGGAAGCTACCAGGAGACACCACTTCTGTTCTCAAAGCATGGTGGCAATCTCATTCCAAATGGCCTTACCCTACTGTGAGCTCTCTTTCTCTCTCAAATTAGTTTTCTTCCATTTAATGAAACTCACAAGTAATATAACAGCGAGGTATTGCAAATATTTGATTTTGTCAGGAGGAAGATAAGGCGAGGTTGGTGCAGGAGACAGGTTTGCAGCTAAAGCAGATAAACAATTGGTTCATTAATCAGAGAAAGAGAAACTGGCATAGCAATCCATCTTCTTCCACTGTTTTGAAGAACAAACGCAAAAGGTATACTATACACTTACATAACACTTTCTCTTTGGTCTTAAAGACATATCCGAAAACTGATGGATCTGAGTCAAGTCTGAAACCTATTGTATGGATGAAAGCAATGCAGGTGACGATAGCGGAAGAGAGCGTTTCACGTAGAAAGAACAAAACATATGGAGTGAATTTGGGAGCTGGATTGGATGGGGATTTGAAGCAGTGTTTAGGGGTTAAACTTGGGATATACAGGAGAGAGGACAGTATTAGAAAGCAACTTTTTGTGCAATTACAACATAGTACGTAGTTCGGTTATGTGATGCCATATATTTATTAGTAGACACAACCCAAAGATGAAAAAAGAAGATTCAGGCTTCTGTTTGATGTTGTTATTTTTTAAAATGGGATAGTTTGTATGCATGAGTTTTATTATGAACCATCATTAGCATGGTATCTTGTGAATAAGACAGTGAGTGGATAGCATTGGGATACACAGTTTCTATATAAAGAAAACATCACCTCCTTACTTAGTATGCTTTCAAGTTTCAATTGCTTTTGTTTTGTTTTGTTTTATTGCCTACTTACTTGATAATCTGATATGCTTGTACTATACTAAACTACATTTGTTTCATTTACTTTGCTTGCTTCACAACATAAATCCATGCTCTCACCAACTGGATCCATTATTGATGGATATGTAGTGTTATTGGCTCGAAAAGTAAATACATAAATACATTTTTAGCATAGACAAAAACAAAAAAAATACGCTTCAAGACACCATACTTGCTCACCGGTACACAATGCCACCGCCTAATCCAACAACTGTTTTGTCGGTAGATATAGAGAGATGCTATACTTTTATACTATTCTTATACTATACTTGTTCTACCGCTAGTTATCCAACTTTTAGCTTAATCTCTCCAGTCTTTAGCAAATCAATTTCCTGTTGTTATCTATTTTTGCTATTGTCTTCTTCTTATTTTTCGTAATATAATCATATTTTATCCATACAACTATATCTAAGTACATAAGAAGAACTGAGTAAATAAATACAAAACAAATTATTCTAAAGCAATGCTCTAGTTCACACTATTAATCAAGTTAGTCTATAGCTATTGTTCACTTAAATCATGTTTTAAAAAATCTAAGCTTGGAGTGGTGATTGAAGAACAATAAGTTAACTAAACTAAACACGAAATTATAGTTAACCCTTATGTATATTTGTATTAACATATAACAACACAATCAATAAAAATAGTTACAAAAGGAGAGATAAATACCAAAAAAGTATCAAACTTTAATAACAACCGGAGCTACATACCTCTCCGGTGAAGGATTATCACCTCCCTCATCAAAATTAAGACTGTAGTTTTCAAGATCGTACGTGAAATCCACATCCCTCTTCACCTTCTTCTTCTTGCTAAAACTTCTTATAAAGTTTTTCCACTTTGGTCCCGCAATTTTCTCAGAAATCTCCTTTAGCACCTTAAGTTTCCTGCTCCACCAGCTTTCGCTTCTTTCTTCCTGCAAGTCACCGCTCCAGCCACCGTCTCCTCCTCCTACTCTTCGCCACCGGAACACCTGGAACCTACGGAGATACCCACACCCGCAAAACGGCGCCGTTTTCTCGTAATCATCAGAGAGTAGATTTTCTTGATCTGTGGCCATTAAAAGCAGAGAGTGTTCTTGTCTTTGAGAAGATAGTAGACTAATATATACACACACAAAGGTGAGTGAGATTAATCCACGTGGCGTTCCGACCGTTGGATGATGTAAGTGATGGGGTGTCTCATTGGACTGTTGTTTTGTAATAGCGTGACGGTTGTGTGAGAGGAGTGATGGTATTATTCGCTGGCTAATCATGAAAGCCAGCTGTGAAGGCGGGAGCGAAACCGTTGCTTTCTTTCTTTATTTTTTCTTGTCTTTATGGATAGTTATCTAATGATTTTTATTGTTTTTATTTTTTGAAATGATTTTGTTGAGTAGATAAGTTTGGGGCATAATAGAATACAAATCCACTGAGATTGCGTTATCTGAAAAAGTGAAAGTGTCTACGATTATATTATTAAGAAAAACTAGTATATTCGGCTATGTGATATTAACAAACAAAAAAAAACTCAAGTTTCAAAATTGATTTACACAAACGATGTTAAAAGTAATGTTTGTTTTTCATGATAATATATTTTTAACATACAACAGAACCTCTATAAATTAATAATGTTGCATCTTTGAAATTTTATTACATTCATTTTTTTTAGGTTTTTCCTACTTTTGAATATTTTTGTTTATAAAATAAGCAAATATTTGATTGTACCATATATACAACATTTAAATTTAAGAAATTTGATTTTCATATTGTTTTATTATCTTATTTGGTGTATATTTTTATGTTTCACAGAATTGTTATGTGATTTTTGATATATTTTTACTGAATACTATCAAAATATATTGAAATATTAAAAAATAGATGTATTTATTTCGCTACTGTGTAGCGAAATTTTATTTTAATATCTGGTTTTGTAGTTTTCACATTTTTTGTTTAAGATAATTTATAAATAGTATGAAATTAATATGTAAAAAGATATGTGCAAGGATTAAGTATATAATAGTGGTGTTTAATGAGAGAAATAAAACAACAAATGCGAGTGATGATAAGTAAGACCATAGAAAAAGTGAAAGAAAGTTGAATGTGGTTAAGAAAAAAAGAAAGGTGATAAGAAAAAAATTAAGTAGGCTGACAGCTTGGCAAATGATGATTAGTTGTTGGGTTACGTCATAGACCGGAGACGGCAATCTCTGGAACATCTCTACGAACAACGACATCATCGATCAGTGGTTTTCTTTCCTGTGGTCAAAGGTATAGTTGTCGGATGTTTTGAGCTTGTTTGTGCTAAGATTTTTCGACTGGATCTAGTTATGGTTAAGTGGTCAGAAGCTGTACGAGTTGTTGTTTCAAGGTTTGATGGCGTTTTTCTCTCGGTGCCCAGCTCTCATTCTCTCGACTGTTCTCAGTTCTTTGGTCCAAGCTCAGACTCATTGCAGAGTGACTTCTCGACTTTGTTCTGTTTTATCGCATTTCGCTATATGTTTTCTATGTAAATTCTGTTTCAAATTCGAAAAATTGTTATACTGTTTTAAATTCGAAAATTGGTATAACAATTTAACATTTTACCAAAAAAAGTGGTGTGGAAACTTGTTAACTAATTCACAATATGAAAAAGGCTGTACATGTTGTCTAATCTTAGCTATAACGACAACTCGCTAAATCAGTAATCATCCCGGTTAATCATTATGTTTGTGTCCTTGTAACGTCATAACAAAGATTGCACTATGAACATTCTTTTTGTTTATAAGTTCTCAATGCCAATCCAGAGGGTAAGTGAATCTTGCTATTTTTATATGTAGCAAAGTAAAAACTCATTACAAACCTGACTCGATAATGATCTTCTAAAAGGAGTATGTAATTTTGAAACCTGATATAATCTGGTAAATGAGAAACATAAGTCGCATCTCAGAAATAAGAATCTCAGGATAATGGCAAAAATGTATACACTGCATACAAAACATATATTAGACGAAACTAGTACTAATATGTGTATTTCTAAACTGAATTTTCTATGCTTGACGTGTAAGTTTAAGTACATATTTAAGCCACGATTGAAGGTATATAAGAGGAAATCTAAGAACTACACTCGCTCGTCTGGCTAATATTTATTGTTGTTCAAAAATCCTTCCTTCTTGCTATATAAACACTATATCGTTTATGTTACAGTTTTCTTTGACTTTAATTTTTGTCAGAGTTATATATTGTTTGTGTGTAATGTATTTCAATTTTGTAGTAATCATTGTCTTTTAGATGTTCTCATGTTCATATATACATGAAATCAAAATATTAGCGTTGGACTTATTAATACCTGTTTCATATACAGCTTAATTATGAGCTCCAATCATACAAAGGTGAAAGGCTGGATTGCTCACGTCCGGACGTAATACCGTTTCACAGATTATACAAATTGTTGGGTCTAAATTAAAACCTATTTCATCTTCTTCAAGTACACATGATCATCATATTCGTGCTCTTATGCACGTTTGTTTTTTGCATCTTACATTCTTATATATGTTTTCTTTTAAAATTTGACACCACTTTAAGCTATTAACAGTACAATGCATTAATTAACAAAGATTTCATATTAAGTTAAATAATCTATAAATAATCAATTTATAGTATTCTGCTTTGAATAATTTATTGTTAAGATTTGACATAATAGTATATATTTCCTAATTAAATATATAGAAATAAATGATTTGTTTTCAATACAAAAGGGCTAAACAAGGATAGAAAATCTAAAAAGATACAATATTCTTAATAAATATAAAATTACCAATGAAAAACATTAACCACTCAAGTTCAAAAAAAAAACATTAACCACTTAACATTCAATAGAAAGAGCCCAATAAAACATTCAAGCCGCCTAAACTGGCGCATTAGCTGGTCTTGTTCATCAATGTTTTGATTTATTATTTTTTAAATACACCAAAAATAAAATATTGTGTACTTTCTTGGAAATGGGTTGATTTATAAATTACTCGTTTACAGACATTTTGACGACTATATATGTAAAACATTTCGACGACTTTATATCATAAGCAAACAGCCCCATAGGAAAACCTAAAATAATCACATACAAAAGCTAACAAGATCCTAGAGATGTACAGGGTTGCTAGAGCTTCACAGTACCTAGCGATCACCGGTGCTGGTATCGAAGACATCAAGCTCTCCAAGAAATCGTGGGTGTTTCCATGGCAATCTTGCACCGTCTTCGACGTTTCTCCGGTCAACTACACTTTCAAAGTCCAGGCCATGAGCGCCGAGAAGCTCCCTTTCGTTCTCCCCGCCGTCTTCACCATCGGACCTCGCGTGGACGACCCTGAAGCGCTCATTCTGTACGCTAGGCTTATTTCGCCTCACGCCAATGGATCCAACCACGTCCATGAGCTTGTTGAAGGTGTTATCGAAGGAGAGACTCGTGTCCTCTCTGCTTCCATGACCATGGAACAAATCTTCAAAGGTAACCCTACACGCATTTACTCATCTATAACGTGTCTCCCAAAAATTTGAAGTTTCTTGATGATTTGAGCGTGTTGAATGCGTCAACTTTGGCTAAAGAGTCTTTTGTTCTAGAGCAGGTTCTCGGCACATCCAAATAAAACACTAGATTTCACCTCTAAATTTTAGAAGAGTTATTTTACATAAATTGCATGTCTCAAAAATGTCAAAGAAAATTATTAAAATTTTATTAAAAATCCTAAATCTTATATTCGACCATGTTTGATTCAGTCTAGTTTAAATTATGCAAAACAGTTTCAACAGGTAATAAGTTTATTAGCTTATGTCCGTATATAGAGAGCTCTATGTTATCCTCATTACACACTTCGTACATGTTTGTCAGATACATTTTTATGAACTATATGGTTAAATTTGTCAAAAAAAAACTATATGGTTAAAAATATTTTTATTTATTTTATTTTATTTTATTTTACGGATTTGAAGGGACAAAGGATTTTAAGAAGGAGGTGTTTGATAAGGTTCAACTAGAACTAGACCAGTTCGGTCTCATAATCTACAATGCTAACGTGAAGCAGCTCGTTGACGTACCTGGACATGAGTACTTCTCTTACTTGGGTCAGAAGACTCAAATGGAAGCAGCGAATCAAGCGAGGATCGATGTTTCCGAAGCCAAGATGAAAGGAGAGATCGGTGCAAAAGAACGTAACGGGCTTACTATTCAAAACGCAGCTAAAATCGATGCGGAGTCCAAGATCATAATGATGCAGAGGCAAGGAGAAGGGACAAAGGAAGAGATAAAAGTGAAGACTGAGATTAAAGTGTTTGAGAATCAGAAGGAGGCTGATGTTGCTAAAGCCAATGCTGAGCTTGCTATGAAGAAAGCTGCTTGGACTAAGGATGCTCAGGTTGCTGAGGTTGAAGCAACTAAAGCAGTGGCTTTGAGAGAAGCTGAGCTTCAGACTAAGGTTGAGAAAATGAATGCGTTGACTAGGACTGAGAAGCTCAAGGCTGAGTTCCTTAGCAAAGCCAGTGTTGAGTATGAAACAAAGGTTCAAGAAGCAAACTGGGAACTATACAACAAGCAGAAGCAAGCAGAGGCAGTTCTGTACGAGAAGCAAAAGGAAGCCGAGGCACAGAGAGCTGCAGCAGACGCAGCATTCTACACAAAGCAGAAAGAAGCAGAGGGACTTGTTGCTTTAGCAAGTGCTCAGGGGACTTATCTCAGGACCCTCCTAGACGCTCTTCACAATGACTATTCTGCACTTAGAGACTTCTTGATGATTAATAATGGCTCTTATTTGGAGATAGCTAAGATTAACGCCATTGCGGTTAAAGACTTGAACCCCAAGATTAGCGTTTGGAACCATGGTGGAGAACAGGGGATTGGTGGTAGTGGTGGTGGGAGTGCTATGAAGGATATAGCTGGACTCTACAAGATGTTGCCTCCGGTTCTTGATACGGTTTATGAGCAGACTGGGATGCAACCACCTGCTTGGATCGGTACTCTACGTGGTGCAGAGTCTTAAGTAAGAAATGTCGCCTCAACACTTCTGAGTTTTGAGGTTTGGATAATGGCATGGTGTGGTCGTTACTTGTGGTTGAAGATACAAAACTTGCCATTTGTCAAGACATTGGAAGTGTGTTTTTTCAGTTATTTTCATACTATATGTTAAAAAAAAGAGAGTTAAATAACAAAAATAAGAGGTAAAAACTATCTTTGATATGTAAAATGAAGTAGTGGAAATCACTTTTACAGTAAAAAAAGAACTACAAACACAAATGCATGCTTTAGTCTCAAGACTCCAATGCCTGAAAATGATCACCAAAATACATTTTGGGCTTACTTTAGTTTAATTTATTGCTCATCGTCCGTCTATTGTAGTCTGTGTCACTTCATTTGTCGAGAACGCATACTGAGACATTAACCGCTGGTCGTTGTTCAACGCATTTGTGAAGGTTGGCTGTTTTGGATGCTGGAGATGGTGGTCATTGTTGAACATATAACCGATTTGTGAAATTGTGGGTATTACGATATACATAAGATTTAGATTAGCCTTATCTAATAGTTTCTCCTTATCTAAGTTATATTATGTTTCCTAGTCTCGATAGGATTACGATCTCTGATGTGTATATAAGAAAGACCTTCTGGTCATGAATGAATATAGAAAACGATTTACGATTACAGAACTTCTCATGGTATCAGAGCTACGACACTAAAACCTCGATATTTTTTCCGACCTAGAATCAGACTGATTCTTCCGATCTTCGACCTCAACTCACTCAACAATGGCAGAAACTCTTGCAATTGTTCAGAAACCTCGACGAACGATCTCTCCGTATGATCTATCGGCTAGTGATAACCCTGGAGCTGTTATCTCTCAACCTCTACTCAACGGACGAAACTACGACGAATGGGCACAAAACTTACGTGTTGCTTTAAGTGCACGCAAGAAGTTTGGCTTCATCGATGGCACCATACCGAAACCGACCACCGACTCCACCGATCACGAAGACTGGATGGCTAATAACCACCTACTTGTCACATGGATCAAGCTTACCATAGAACCAAAGCTACGTTCTAATATCTCTCATAAAGAGTACGCCAAGGATCTATGGGATCATATCAAACGACGATTTGCTCTCAAAAGCGGAGCTCGTTACCAACAACTTCGAGCCTCTCTCGCGAACTGTCGTCAAGCAGGATCTTCTGTAGAAGACTACTTTGGACGTCTGACTAAGATTTGGGACTCTATGGCTGAATGTTTTACAATTACGACATGCAAGTGTGGCAAGTGCGATTGCAATTTGATGGAAGCTCAAGACAAAGAACGTGATATTGTTCGAGTTCACGACTTTCTATTTGGTCTTGATGACGCAATTCATGGTGCCGTACGATCACAGATTTGTGCTCAGATTCCAATCCCAGATCTTGACACCGTCTATCAAACCATCGTCCAAAACGAAACAGTTCAACAGAATTCGCAGAAAGAACCACAGGCAGTGCTCAGCTTTGCGGCTCAAACTCCAGCACAGTCGTCTTCTTCTTCGAATAACCGACAAACGAACCAGAGCTATGATAGCTCCAGACAATCAAACTCAAACTCCGGCGGTTCTCGACCTCGTTACACCAATCCGACGCTAATGTCACCTGCACCGCTTGTGGTCGTCTTGGTCATCAAGCAGCAGGATGTTTTCGCGTCATTGGTTATCCCGAATGGTGGGGAACACGACCACGAACCAGAAACAACTATCAAGGGGGACAGAACAACACAACAACTACAGAGTCACCAACCACTACACAAGTAAACTCCTCTCAGATAGTTGCTTCACCAACACAGATCAGAGCAAATTCTACTCTGACCGAAACTGATCGCCAAGGACTTGCAGGCATAACTGACGCTCAGTGGCACACACTAGTTACGCTCTGTCATTAGGATGGTCTTGAACACAAAGAAGTGCAATGTGAATGCATCGCATTGCTTCTTTTGAAGAATATGAATCACCTAATGCTTCATCTACAGTGCTAACACCTTTTGTGTCACACCAAGATTGCCATGCCTGAAGATGATTCAACCATATACATTCTGTATATAACTCTTTTTTAATAATAGGTAAGTGTTTTATGAAATGTATAGAAACACTTACATAATTAATGAGACTGTTGTGATCGTTATGAACAAACTTGTTCGCCTTTCTGCCTGATATAATCTCCAATAACAGAACTCCAAAGCTATATATATCAGATTTTTCTGAAATTATTCCGCCCAACCCATATTCCGGTGACATATAGCCACTGAAATGTACATGAAGAAAGTTAATTGTAGATATGTCTTTTTTTTTTTTTGAACAAATTGTAGATATGTCTTAATAGTATTATTTCATGTATATATACGCTATACACTTTTATCAAACATAAATTATGTATAAAAGTTTATACTTCATATTTATGTTTTAAAGCACTCTCCCTCCTCTGTATTTATGGGAAAAAAGAACAATTTGTCTTACTCTTGTTAGCATTATGATTAATAGAAAAACTAATAGCGTGTAAATACAAACACAAACCCAATTTTTTTTCAAACACTTACTACGTTCCAATGATTCTTTGGGTACTGTCATTGATCTGTTTGCAATCGAAAATCCTAGCAGTTCCAAAATCGGAGATTTTAGGATTCATCTCATCATCAAGAAGAATGTTGCTTGACTTAAGATCTCGATGAATTATCTTAAGATGTGAGTCTTCATGCAGATACTGAAGTCCTTTTGTTGTCCCATCAATTATATTCATACGTTTCTCCCAATCCAATTCCCTACGCTTAATAGAATCTACAAGAACCAAAACAAAAAGAAATGATAATACTCCTTCCATACCATTTCAAAAGATGTTTAATTTTTTTTTTGTTTCATAATAGGGGATGTTCTCAAAATTTAATGTTATTTGAAATTTTGACCAACTACAAAATATTATATATTTTTCTTATTGGTTGAATTACTTTGATTTGATGTTACTTTTATGTAATCAAATAAATTGTATAAAATTTTATATTTTGCAAAAACCTTAAAGACCATTTAAAAAAAAGAGAGAGAGCGTAAAGTGAATACTAGAGCGTATGACCATGAAGGGCATCTGGTCCGCGGTAACAATATGGTGGTTAATAATTTCGCATTCATAACTTACCAAAGAGGAAAGCATCAAGGCTCTTATTAGGCATGTACTCGTATATAAGGAGTTTCTCGTCTTCTTCCATGCAGTGTCCTAAAAGTCTCACTAGGTTCCTGTGTTGAAGCTTGTTGATTAATTGCACTTCGTTCTTGAACTCCTTCAGACCTTGGTTTGACCTTTTCGAAAGCCTTTTGATCGCCACGTCCACTCCATTTGGTAGCTTTGCCTAACATTTCAAGATCACTTAGCAGAAAAAAAATATTTCTTCTTTTGCAAATGGTCCTCAATGAACTTGACCGGCTACAACCATAATGCAAGACCGAATCTGAGATTTAGGAGACTATAACGTTTTAAGTTTAATTTTAATATATTATTTTGAAAATTTGAAAAGCCATGTGATTTATGCATAATAAGTTAATAACTCTTTTGTCAACAATTATTACTTGGAGCTAAGAATATAATCAGATTGTTTTACTTGAATATTGGTTTAGGTACCTTATAAACTGGACCAAATCCACCTTCTCCTATCTTGTAATCCTCAGAGAAACCATTGGTTGCTCTTATTATTGTATGTAGACTTAGGTCACACATCTCTTCTCCATCACCATCCTCTGTTTCAGTAGTATCCGCTTCAGCTTCAGGAAACAAACCAAATAAATGTTACAAAAATAAACAAAACTCTGTATAGTGAAAATAGCTTCTACAAAAATATCGATCTCACCTTTTTGTGCTCTTGTTCTGCGCCGAGAAGAAAAGTAACAACAACACGAACCAACAAGAAATGAAGCAGCAGCTACTGATGTTAGTACACTGGCTAGTACGATGGTTGCGATTTTGTAATGTTTTGTTGCTCCTGTATTCCCTAGAAGCGTTTGTGATTGAATATTCGTGTCCTCGTTTGAAAATGACATATATGAATAATTATTTTCAATGGGTGCTGCCAAGAATTGGAAATGCCATCCTGAGACGAATCCAATATACTGTAACTGGCCACCTTCTGGCTCTGACTCAGGAACGCATTCACAAGAGACCTGCGATGTTTTCCCATTACATAACCTAAACGAACTGTTGGGCCCAAATATGACCCCCTAGCTAGTGATAGACAATAAGAAATGATAACAGACAGTGAAAGGCCCATCATGAATTCAATCTTCAAAAACAGCTAAGTCAGATCCGGAGGCTGTGAGCTGGAAATGTTCATCAGAGAGGTCAAGGAAAAGAGGCAGTTCGTTGACAAGTAAACAGGCGCAGGACCCGGTCAAAGAGGTAGCTCGTGGACAAGTAAATAGGCGCAGGACCCGGTCAAAGAGAAGCTGTTACAAATCCCTCAAATCACGGAGAGGATCTCGGGAACCTGTTGGTAGCAACCGACGGGACCTGAGGCTATTTAAAGAGAAAGCAAGTCAAGAAAGAAGATATATCCGATCCTACTCAGATTTTACTTAACATTCATCGAAACATTCTTAAGATACAATCCTTTTTATTATCTTTGTAATCATCAAAAGAAACATCTTTGTAACCATCCCATTTCTATTATATCAATACAAATCGAAGTTCATTCATCAAGTTCTTACGGGATTCAGCCCGCGGTAATCTTTCCCTAACCTTTCCTAAACATAAAACCTGGTCTAAAATCTAGGTGTGAGTTTTACCCCTCACAATTGGCGCCGTCTGTGGGGAAGAAACAATCGAATCCCTTACTCTAACTTGAGGATGAATCCTACCGATCAGACAACAACCCCGTCTGACCTTAACCTCCCGATTCAGGGCGATGGCTCACCGAACGACGGAGGCTCTAGTCTTGTAATCACAGAGCCTCAACGTGGCGACCACCGATCTGGGCAACAGCCTCCGGTTGATGCTCGAACGAGCCAAACTACAACCGGAGTTACTAACCCGAGGTCATCAGGTGGAAACACCTCCGGGCTCCCGATTACCGAGAATCCTCAGCAGCAAGCCATTCCGAATCAAACGGAGGCTCAGCTCTCTGAGATCCGCCAGATGATGATACAATTGGTAGATAAAGCTCAGGAAAGTGAGCGCACGATGCATCAGCTGACTGTACGTCAACAACGATTCGAAGAGATAACTAGATCTCTAAACGCAACAACCCAACCACCGCAACGTCAGGCTCCGGGGGTCACCTTTCATGATCGATTAACCGATCCCTCATTTCCCCGAGCACGTTTAAACTTTTCCCCTGATAGCACTACCCCGGAAGGACGCGGATCTGCTTTCCAGACACCTCATACTGGAACAGCTCCCGTGTTCAATCCACCTAATGCCAGTGCTATGGGAAGTAACATAGCAACAACTAGTTCCACACCCGGTCAGGTCACTGACAGGAGTACTCGTTTACCTCCTCCGCCGCCTGATCCTAGGTCCGGAGCAGGAATATCCTTCCCATCTGGGGGCAGAGCGTCAGCTTCGGTTTATCAAACTAGAAGCTCGATCCCGAATGGGGACGGTTATCAAAGGATAGACTCCGATAACCCAAGAAATGCCGAGCGATTTAGCCCACCAACCGCATGGGAGGATGAGCCAACTCGTTTACGTCAGGAACCTACCCGTCGGGTACCTGCGAACGATCCAAACGTCCTTCCGTTTGAAGGACCTGAAGCTATCCGTAGATATATGGAGCGAACTCACGCGGCTCTCCAGAAATTGGGAGCTCAAGTCCATAAAGCTACGAGTTCAGCTCCCGAAATCGATAGCTTAATTGAGGAAACCCGTGGAACTCCATTCACGGACAGAATTGCCAGCTCTCACATAAGAGATACCCGAAAAATCAGAATTCCTGAGTATGATGGGACCTCCGACCCAAAAGCCTATTTGAGAGCTTTCCGATTGGCAATTGTTAAAGCCCATTTCACACAGGAAGAATGTGAAGCAGGTTACTGTAGGACATTCGCCGAAAACTTGGTCGGAACAGCCCTTGAGTGGTTCTCCGGTCTCGAGCCAGCCTCGATAGACAATTTCGATCAATTAACCAACGCCTTTATGAAGCAATATTCAATCCATATCCAGAAGCAAGCCTCTGAGGCCGACCTTTGGAAGGTTAGTCAAGGAATGGGAGACTCATTACGAGTCTACATCGAGAAATTCAGGGCAATAAGAACTAAGCTCTCGAATCCTAACGACAAAGTTGCCATCGAGGCCCTTAGGAGAGGTCTGTTCTATAGATCGAAATTCTGGTCAGAGCTAACACTCAATGCTCCTCCAACTATCGATGACGCTCTTCATAGAGCCACCAAATATATTACTTTGGAGGAGGAGACAGCTGCACTGGATAAACTCCACAAGAAACCACAGAATCATTCGAAAGGTGACTCCTCCGAGACTAAGGGACCTCATAAAAAGGGTAACCCTCGAAATAATCAAACTCAGGGAGAACATTCCTACGCAATCGAGGAAGACAAGGAAGAGAAACCTGTTGCAGCAGCAAACAAAACTCCCTGGTCAAAAGGCTTCGATAAAGGCAAACATTGCTCTTATCACGATCGCGAAGGACACTCAACCGAAGAGTGTTGGGACCTCCAACGCCAGCTGGCAGCTAAATTCGCAGCCGGAGAAATAAAGGGCGTGGACCTTAAAAAGCCGCCACCTTATCAGAAAAGAGGTTCCAGGGACACTTCCCCGAAACGCGAGAGGTCACCTGAGAAGGAAACCGATTCGCCACCTCCAGGTCCCAAAAAAAGAGTCGACATGATTCTTGGAAAATTCCCCCAAGGAAAAAGTTTACAAGTCGAAGCTCTCTTGAGCAAACCCTCCCATCAATCGAACCCCGACTCGAGGGTGGACTGTATCCTTGGAGGATCAGACATATGTCAAGACTCCGTCAATTCCATTAAGAATCACGTGCGGAAGGCTGTGTCTAACACTGGACCTAAGCCTCCTAATCCTGAATCCAACACTAAGATTTCTTTCTGGGAGAGCGAGACCTCAAACCTTGACAGACCTCACGATGATGCGTTGATCGTCACCCTGAACATCGCAGGATACGAGGTTCCTAAGCTCATGATAGACACAGGAAGCTCTGTCGACCTCATTTTCTATAACACCCTAAAAGGGATGGAAATAGACGACTACGAAATTATTGGCCAAAAAGCTAATCTCGTAGGCTTCTCCGGAGAAACAGCTACCTCATTGGGAACAATCAAGCTCCCAGTCATAGCTGGCGGAATAATGAAAATGACCAACTTAGTAGTCATCGATAGACCTTCCCCGTTCCACGCGATTTTGGGAAGACCTTGGATCCACAAAATGAAGGCAGTAGCCTCAACGTACCATCAGTGCGTAAAATTTCCAACACCCGAAGGGATAGCTACCATACACGGTAGCCAGAAGATATCCAGGATCTGCTATTTGGGAGGATTCGAAATCCTCAAAAAATCCCCCCAATAGCAATTACAGATCCAGGAAGGTCGCGAAATGCAACAAAATATTCGAGGTCCCCCCAGGAACCTAACCGAAAAAGTTTGCATCGACGACTCAGATCCTGAAAGAAAGGTGAGCATCGGGTCCGAGCTACCTCTTGAGACAAAAAAGGAGCTCATTGATTTTTTGAAAAGCAATGTCAAAACCTTTGCATGGTCCACCAATGACATGAAAGGAATAGACCCGAACATCACCACCCATAAGCTAAAAGTTGACCCTACTTTCAAACCGATCAAACAGAAGCGTCGTAAGCTAGGTCTCGAAAAGGCTCAAGCCGTTAACGACGAAGTTGACCGACTTACGAAAGCTGGGTCCATTCGAGAGGTACATTACCCCGACTGGTTAGCTAACCCAGTAGTGGTAAAGAAGAAAAACGGGAAGTGGAGAATCTGTGTAGACTTCACAGACCTAAACAAAGCTTGTCCTAAAGACAGCTTCCCGTTACCTCACATCGACCGCCTGGTTGAAGCAACAGCCGGCCATCAACTCCTATCCTTCATGGATGCCTTCTCAGGATATAACCAAATCATGATGGATCCTGAGGACCAGGAGAAAACTGCATTCATAACCGAACGAGGAACCTATTGTTATAAGGTTATGCCATTCGGACTAAAAAACGCAGGAGCTACCTATCAGAGGCTAGTAAATAAGATGTTTGCTGGACAACTTGGAAAAACCATGGAGGTCTATATCGACGACATGCTAGTCAAATCCTCAGCTAGAGAAGATCATATCTCCCACTTAAGGGAATGCTTCGATATCCTGAACAAGTACGATATGAAGCTCAATCCCACTAAATGTACTTTCGGGGTACCATCAGGCGAGTTCCTAGGCTATCTCGTAACCGAAAGAGGCATTGAAGCCAACCCGCAGCAGATAGCAACCTTCCTAGAAATGCCGTCACCTAAGACGACCAGAGAGGTACAGAGATTGACTGGACGAATCGCGGCATTGAATCGATTTATATCCAAGTCCACTGATAAATGCCTCCCATTTTACAAACTTCTAAGAAATAATAAGAAGTTCTTATGGGACGAGAAATGTGAGGAAGCCTTCAAGCAATTGAAAGCTTACCTCTCCGAACCTCCGATCCTATCTAAACCAGTAATAGGAGAGCCATTGTACATATATCTCGCTGTATCAACTGCTGCAGTCAGCGGCGTTCTAGTACGAGAAGAACAAAACGAACAAAGACCTGTCTATTACACCAGTAAAAGTTTGATAGACGCCGAAACCAGGTACCCTGCAATGGAAAAACTAGCTCTAGCAGTCGTAACAGCCGCCAGAAAATTGCGACCTTACTTCCAATCGCACTCGATCGTCGTAATGACCTCACAACCGTTACGAATGATCTTGCACAGCCCCAGCCAGTCAGGGCGATTGGCTAAATGGGCCATAGAACTCAGCGAATATGATATTGAGTATAGACCTCGAGCAGCAGCGAAAGCTCAGGTCCTCGCTGACTTTATCATCGAGTTGACATCCGAGCAGTTAGACTCCGAAATGGAATCTCCGAAGTGGAGCCTATACGTCGACGGAGCCTCATCAAAACAGGGCTCCGGTATCGGTCTAAGGCTAACTTCTTCAGCAGGAGAAACCATCGAGCAGTCATATAGGCTCGGATTCAGCGCCCTCAAACAACGAAGCTGAATATGAAGCACTAATCGCAGGGTTGAAGCTCGCCCTAAGCCTCGGAATCCGAGAGCTAAACGCTTATAGTGATTCACAGCTAGTAGCTAGCCAGTTTCACGGAGAATATGAAACGAGGGACGAAAGAATGGGGGCATATCTCGAAGTCGTCTAGAACCTCACTAGGCAGTTCGACAAATTCGAGCTAACGAGAATCCCACGAGGTGAGAACTCCTCAGCAGATGCATTGGCTGCTTTAGCCTCCACATCAGACCCCCTCGTAAAACGAATCATACCCGTAGAAGGAATCGAGAAACCAAGCATCGACATAGCTACTAAAGCTGAAAAAGAGAGCAAACTAAAAGCGCAACCCGAAGGTACCTGCCCTGAAGCAGTAGCTACCCAGGTTTTCACAACATTTTGGTTTCCAAAAACCAGAATATGCAGCGCAAAAAAGCATACCTCCGGGAACATAATCCAAGTCACGGAAGATATTCCTCGAAATTCAGACGCCTTAGAGCCTGATCTCGAGAATACCCCCGGGGGCACCAACTCAGACCCAGTCATCTGCAGAGTTAAAACCAGAAGCCGTACAGCTCTCCAAAATTCATCTGGAGGTATTCCTCGGAATTCAGACTCCCTGGAGCCCAATCCTACCAATACCTCCGGGGGCACCACGACACCAGGTCCCGAACAGGAACCTCCCTCGTCTCTTCATAATAAAGTTGTAGGAAGAGAGGATTGGAGAATTCCAATCACGCAATACATCCTGGAGGGAAAGACTCCACCCAATAAATGGGAGGCTCGAAAGCTCAAAGCATTAAGCGCGAGATATTGCGTAACTGAATCAGTCCTCCTCAAACGAAGCATTTCCGGACCTTACCTAAAATGCGTCCATGGCCTCGTTGCTATGAGACTCATGAAGGAAATGCACGACGGTTCCTGCGGGAACCACTCTGGAGGAAGAGCTTTAGCCATCAGAATCAAAAGACAAGGATATTTCTGGCCTACCATTATTGCAGATTGTGAGGCCTATTCCTCTTCATGCGACAAATGCCAGAGGCATGCACCGATTATACACCAACCTGCGGAAAAGCTGTCTAACATATCTGCCCCTTATCCATTTATGAGATGGTCCATGGATATCGTGGGACCACTAGTACCATCAGGAAGTGGAAAGAAGAAGCTACGATTTCATATCCCACGATTTCAAAATATTTTGTGACAAGTGGAATATTCGCCTGACCTTCTCATCACCTCGCCGACCTCAAGGTAACGGACAGGCAGAGGCTGCTAATAAATCAGTATTAGCAAACCTCAAGAAACGCCTCGGAACCCAGAAGGAACTCTGGTCAGAGAAGTTACTTGAAGTACTTTGGGCATGTCGGACCACCCCACGAAAAGCTACAGAAGAAACTCCTTTCTCCTTAGCATATGGGATGGAAGCCGTCGTTCCAGCTGAAACCATTGCTGGTAGCCTCCGCCGGGAATTCTGTACATCCAATCCCGCAGCTAATGATCAACTCCTAACTGACAGCCTCGATCTAATCGAGGAAAGACGGGACCGAGCTTTGATTCGCATTCAGAACTATCAGCAAGCAATGGCACGACAGTACAATTCCAAAGTCAGGCTCCGGCAGTTTGCTGTAGGTGACCTAGTACTTAGGAAATTTTTCGAAGGAACCAAAGAGCCAAATGCTGGGAAGTTAGGAACTAACTGGGAAGGTCCCTATCAGATCATCCATGTAGTACGACCTGGCGTTTACAAGCTCCGAAAGGTGCGAACCGGGGTACCTGAAATCAGATCGTGGAACGCCACGAATCTTAAGAGATATTATCATTAGGTACCTAAAATTCCCGAACTACGTTAGGCTTGATCCCTTGACTGGGTACGTAGGTAACTCCGTCATGAGTGCAGCCCCAACCTCATTTCAAACACTTCGTTCACTACAATCAAAGGGGGCATATGTCTGATTAAAATCACATAGCCCGCGCAGCAAGTGTATGATCATCGTAATACAGCAATTGTACGATTACTACGATACCATGTATCCAATTATCAATAAAGAAATTATTCTCGTTATCTCAATTCTTTAACAAAACAGGTCCCTGCGAACCTGAACCTAAGGTCTTAAAATCCTTAACAATCCTAAAGGTCTTAAAATCCTTCAGAGCAATATCAGGTCTCGACGAACCTGAACCTAAGGTCTTAAAATCCTTCAGACAATATCAGGTCTCGACGAACCTGGACCTAAGGTCTTAAAATCCTAACAATCCTAAAGGTCTTAAAATCCTTCAAAGCAATATCAGGTCTCGACGAACCTGAACCTAAAGGTCTTAAAATCCTTCAGACAGTATCAGGTCTCGACGAACCTGGATCTAAGGTCTTAAAATCCTTACCAAATCTCTAAGGTCTTAAAATCCTTACCAAATCTCCAAGGTCTTAAAATCCTTATCAAATCTCCAAGGTCTTAAAATCCTTATCAAACTTCAAAGGTCTTAAAATCCTTATTAAAAATCTAAGGTCTTAAAATCCTTAGTAACCTCAAAGGTCTTAAAATCCTTATCAAAAACCTAAGGTCTTAAAATCCTTAGTAACCTCAAAAGTCTTAAAATCCTTATCAAAAACCTAAGGTCTTAAAATCCTTAGTAACCTAAAGGTCTTAAAATCCTTATCAAGTTTCAAAAGGTCTTAAAATCCTAAGCGAAACTTCAATGGGTCTTAAAATCCCACAAACGAAGTCAGGTTCCCGTGGAACCACTCCTAAGGTCTACAGAGCAGTTCAGGTTCCTAAGGATCCAAAGCCAAGCTCAACGTATCAGGAACTCCTTCTAAGAATCCTCGTAATCAAATACACTCAAAATCTTCGAGACCTGATAAGTCATTGGACATTGTATCTGATAATCACGATACATGTCCTAACCGAAACTACCACTTGACAAAAATCAATCTCATCCAAAAAACGATCAAACCAAGTCAAATGACTTAATACGAAAAACAAAACCGAAATTTGAATAAAAGGGTTTAAAAGCCTCCCCGGGCTAACGAGGGTTCAGAAGACCCTAAAACAAGTCAAGGTTTAAAAGCCTCCTCAGGCTATAAGTCTGAAACATAAACAAAGCCCATTGGGCAAAAGTCATGAAAAGCAACATTACAATTCAAAAAGAGCCACAGCTCTTAGACATCATTATCACGGGAGCTCATCCCGACATCCTTGTCTCCCTCGACTGGATCACTTTCTTTGGCTGGATCTCCCTCATCTGCCTCCTTGTCATCGCCCATCTTGGACGTCTCGACTGGAGCTGAATCAGGGCACACCAAACTTAAGTTAGAAACATACTCTCTGGAAAAGGATAGATTAAACATGTTAGTCTCGAAAGTACCTGAACTCTCTGAGAATTGAGGAATGGAAAGCTTGCTGGCCGAAAAGTCGGATACTTGCGCCTTTTCATACGCAATCGTAGCCATCAGATTAAGCAAAGGAAATCTTCAATAAAGATAACTGTTGCTCAAGATCTCAACAGAAAGATTGATGCTCGCCGGCTAGGTCTAGCTTCCGAGATAAGAAATCTTATCTCGAAAGCTGGGGGCAACTGTTGGGCCCAAATATGACCCCCTAGCTAGTGATAGACAATAAGAAATGATAACAGGCCATGAAAGGCCCATCATGAATTCAATCTTCAAAAACAGCTAAGTCAGATCCGGAGGCTGTGAGCTGGAGATGTTCATCAGAGAGGTCAAGGAAAAGAGGCAGCTCGTTGACAAGTAAACAGGCGCAGGACCCGGTCAAAGAGGTAGCTCGTGGACAAGTAAATAGGCGCAGGACCCGGTCAAAGAGAAGCTGTTACAAATCCCTCAAATCACGGAGAGGATCTCGGGAACCTGTTGGTAGCAACCGACGGGACCTGAGGCTATTTAAAGAGAAAGCAAGTCAAGAAAGAAGATATATCCGATCCTACTCAGATTTTACTTAACATTCATCGAAACATTCTTAAGATACAATCCTTTTTATTATCTTTGTAATCATCAAAAGAAACATCTTTGTAACCATCCCATTTCTATTATATCAATACAAATCGAAGTTCATTCATCAAGTTCTTACGGGATTCAGCCCGCGGTAATCTTTCCCTAACCTTTCCTAAACATAAAACCTGGTCTAAAATCTAGGTGTGAGTTTTACCCCTCACACGACCCACAGTAACTATAGACCA